>NC_091469.1:114055660-114355660 GCF_036971445.1 Narcine bancroftii
GTGTCTGCTGTTGTTACCTTTCCTAATGATAGAGGTAGATGGTGTTGTTGTTCTGAAGGAGATAGCTGCCTTTATACACAGATTACAAGCAGCAAGCCATTAGGAAGGCAAGTTAATTGTTGGTCTTTAATTCTGGAGGTTTGAGTATGAATGTAAATGTTTTACTATAATTACACAAGACCCTGCTGAGACTGCATCTGTCAATATTGTGGCACAAATCTGATCTCCTAACCTATTGATAGATATATTTGCAATGGAGTCAAAATCTGAAAATTTCTCTTGATTGATTCAAAGTACCTTGGGAGGAGAAATTAGCAGTCTGAACCTCTGTTCTGTTTTATAAAAATATAAGAAAATAAGACCATAAGACATAGGAATGGAAATAGGTTATTCAGCCCTTTGAGTCTGCCCTGCCATTTAATTATTTTTCCACTCAGCCCCACTGCCCAGCCTTTTCCCCATAGCCTTTGATGCCCCAAAGAAAGATATAAAATTTATACAAGACTTTACTTGTTAAATATAGGGAAGACTTTGCTAAGGTGTCTGAAACCAGTGGTTGTAATCTCAAAATAAGGTGTTGACCATTCCAGATGGAAAGTTCATCAATGATTCGTAGATAGATTGTTGAATTCCAAGTAGGCACAAGGAGCTAAATGGCCTATTCTGGGTGCCATTTCTTATGAATGAATGTTGATGGTGCCAGCTGGATAAACGAGATAAAGGCTAATCAATGACAGAAGAAATGTTGAGGGTGTTTGTAAATAGGTGGCAAGATGGTAAATGAGCAAAAAGACAAATAAAACCTAGAAGTTGGAAATGTAGTCAAGATGGACTGATCACTTGAAATTGCTGAATTTATGTTGCGTCCAAAAGGCATAAATTTCAAAGTCAAAAGGTGAAGTGTTGTTTCATGAGGTCACAATGAGCTTCCACTGGAAAAGTGCAGGAGTTAAAATATAGAGAGGTCAAAATGAGAGTGGGTGGAAAGCAGAGGTGAATTCATTTCCTTACTCTTAACTGTTCTCAAATGATGGATTGTTGAGCCACTTCTGAGGTGTAGAAGTTTAATCTTTGGGAATTGCTGTTGGAATAGTGGTGAGTAGCTTCAGTACATTTTTTTAATGGTAATATACAGAAGTAATGGTGGAGGGAGTGTGGGCTTAGCAAGCAATTTTGACCAGAGAGGTATTGAATTTCATGTTATTACAGTTGAGAAAATGTCTTATTGTTCTCTTGATTTGTGCCTTGTAAGGTTCTGATGCACACTCCTTATTCAATCAGTCCAATTTAATCAAGTTTCTAATCAATAGGAAATCCAAGCTCCAAAATTTTTATCGTGGTGACATTCTATGGTTATTCTATTGAACATGTGGTGATTAAACCCTTGTGACAGAATTTTAAATTTTACTTATTTAGACATGCAGCATGGTAACAAGCCATTTCAGCCGACAAGTCCGCGCTGCCCAATTTATACTCAATTAATCTACACCCTGGTATATTTCAAATGGTGGGAGGAAACCAGAGCCTATGGGGAAAACCAATGCAGACACGAGGAGAACATACAAACTCCTTACAGTGTGGAATTCGAACCCTGTTCCCGATCGCTGGCATTGAAAAGGCATTGCGATGACCGCTACGCCAACTGTACCGCCCCACAGTTGCTCTCTCATGCTGATGCAGCATAGATGTTGCAAGCCATCATTCTCATTGTACATTATGATTGCCAGGCACATTTGTGACATAAATGTGAAGTGATTTATCGCCTGAATGAATATACAAGTTAAAAAGGTCTGATTTACGAATAACTCATACTTAGGAAAGCTGGCAGAAGAATGCCGTCAACTTTGGTTGAAGCGTGCTGAGTCAGCACCACAAGAGAGTATGCTGTTCGATACTCTCATGAGATGTTGCCAGTGGCCAGCTTCGAGAAAGCATAGCGTGCCTCATATTGCAGGCGCGGGAACAGAATTGAAATTGAAAAGTATGGATTCGAACATCGCACCTGTACAGTGCGGTATAATCTTATTTTGTCTGGTTTACAAGTGACTCATGAACCAATAGTTTACTGCCTCCTTGGATTAAAAGCAGCTAGAAATGAACAGATGCTTCTTTGCAGCTGATTTCACCTCCAAGTTTCACGTGGCAAAAATCCTCATACAGCTATACTGTATATTGTCACATTTGTGGCCCGAAATGTGAAGTTAATAAAACATCAAACACAAGTTTTATCAGGTAAACTTCTCAGTGTCTTTATTTTCTTCAGTTTCCTTTGTTCTCCTGCTTGTGCTATTATCTCTCTCTCATACCACGTGGCTTCCGGTACATCTCCTACATATTCATTATCATGACATCCCTCCTTTAATCAGAAATAAACCACCTTCACTTACCAATATCCCTCGGAAACATACAAACATCGTAACTAATGGTAATACCATAACTCAACTACATAAAATTTACTTCCTACAGCACTCATACATGCACTTTATGATATAAGATTAAATACTGTCCCAAAATTCTTATTAAAACTATGGCACAAAGTCTTCGTATTGTTTGGGCGCTTTCCGGTTTTGTTTCGGCCTGCCTGCGATATTGTCGTCGCTTCTCGGTTGTTCACTCTCGGCGTCAGAAATACTGCTCGCCACGGCTTCGGGTGTTTCTGGCGCTCTAGTCACTTCATCAGGAGTGCTGGTATCTGCCTCTGGAACATCATCAGGTCTCTCAGTTTCAGCATCTCGTATTGGCCTTTCAACCTCTTCGCTTGATGTATCTCTGGACTGGTACCTTTTTACACTTGATACATTTCTCTTATACAGGACTCCAGTCGGAGACTTGACTGTCACCATACTGCCACTTCTGGATACGACAGTATAGGGTTGATGGTAATAAGGTGTGTCTATCTTACCACCAGTTTCATGCCTCACTAGAACACTATTTCCTGGCATGATGTCTGAGTACTTGGCTCCACGTTTCGAAACTGTGTACAGCTTTGCTGCACCTTTCTTTTCAGCATCGTGGTCCCTCATCTCCTGGTCGTCTCGGATTTCCTTTATTTCTGGCATTTTTGTGCGGATTTTTCTCCCAAAGAATGCTTCTGCAGGACTTTTCCCAGTGGTTACATGAGGCGTTGCTCGATAGACAGCCACATAAGATAGCAATGCTTCTCGCCAATTTTGTCCTTCTGCGTGTGCAATCCTCAATCGTTTTTCAATGGACTGATTTTGTCTCTCTACTTCTCCTTTGGCTTGCGGCCATTTCGGAGTTACTTTATGATGGTGGATACCTGTGGTCCTCATGTATTCCGCAAATGTCTCTGAAATGAATTGTGAACCATTGTCAGAGTATAATGTAACAGGTAATCCATATCTTGCGAATATCTCTGCTAATGCTTGTATTGTTTTTTCAGTGGTTGTGGACTTCAACACCACGTACTCATAGTATCTGCTGTAGTAATCTATCACTACCATAATTGATTCACCCGTCGGTAAAGGTCCAAGAAAATCAACAGCTACGTCGATCCATGGTCCTGTCAGGAGTTGCGTACTCCGGATCGGTTCTGGCGGATTACTCCTACTTTTGATTTGACATCCGTGACAAGTTTTAACAAATTTCTCTGCGTCTTTATCACAACCTGGCCACCATACCTTGGTCCTGAGGTTTTCCTTGGTACCAACAATACCTAGGTGTCCTTCATGCGCTAAGGATACGATCTTCGGTCTCAATCTTTGCGGTATCACCAATCTGCAACCTCTTAATACACACTGTCCGATACAACAAAGTTCGTCTCTAATGCGAATGTAAGCCTTGTGAGTACACTTGTTCCATTGTCCACTCTGTATGCATTCTCTTACTTCCATGAGTTCTGGATCACGTTCGGATTCTCTCTCGACTTCCTTCGTAGTCACAGCTTTCGGTGTCGACTGAATAGCTACGAAGCGTACAAAGCTCTCTGTTTCTGTTCCCAATTCTGACTTGGATTGTGGACCACCATCCTTCACCAATCTGGACAGCGGATCAGCAATGTTTGCTTTCCCTGCAATGTGGATTACTTTATATTTGTAGGGTTGTAGTCTGAGTACCCATCTCTCTATTTTGGCACATGGTTTGGATCTAGGTGCATAGATCACCTCTAATGGCTTATGATCTGTGATGAGTTCAAATTCAATGCCATATAAATATGCACGGAACCTCTCACAGGCCCATACAAGTCCAAGTGCTTCTTTCTCTGTCTGAGAGTATCTTCTTTCCACATCTGATAACGATCTGCTGGCATAGGCAATGATTCTTGGTCCTCCATCATGCATCTGGACCAATACGGCTCCTAAACCAACCGGGCTGGCATCCGCTATGACTTTGGTTGATTCCGCCGGATCGTAATATCCAAGAGTTTTTGCATCTGTCAGGCTTTGCTTCAGCGCTGTGAACGCTTTCTTCTGCTCAGATCCAAAATGAAATGGTACACCTTTCCTGGTTAGTTTCCTTACTGGTTCTGCCACTGTAGCGAAATTAGGAATGAACTTTGCACAAAAATTAACCAATCCCAGGAAACTCCTCACCTCTGTTGCATTCTGAGGTGCACGTGCCTCTGCAATAGCTTTCACCTTGGCCTCTGCAGGGTTTAGTCCTTCCCGTGTAAGTCTGTGTCGCATGAAGTCCATTTCTGACACACCAAACTGGCACTTGTTTCCATTCACGGTAAGGCCTGCCTCCTGTAGTCTAGATAGTACACGCCTCAACCGTTTGTCATGCTCTTCCTTCGTTGGTGCATGGACTATGATGTCGTCAGAAATGTTGGCAACTCCAGGAATGCATTGAATCACTCGATGGATTTCATACTGGTAGATCTCCGAAGCTGCATTAATTCCAAATGATAGTCTCTTGTAACGATACAATCCACAGTGAGTCACAAATGTTGTTACATCTCGGGAACCTGGATCCAGCTCTAATTGATGATAGCCCCATTTCAGATCAATTTTTGAGAATACCTTGCTGGTAGTTAGTTCTTGAAGTATTTCCTCCACTGTTGGTATAGGGTGTCGTTCTCTAATTATAGCTTCATTGGCCATTCTCATGTCAACACATAGTCTTATGTCACCCTTTGGTTTGGGCACAATCACTACGGGACTGACCCATTGGGTCGAATGTTCCACTGGTTCAATAATGTCTTGTTCGATCAATTCTTTAATTTTGGCTTCGACTTTCCCATAAAGTCCAAACAGAGTTCGGAGCATTGGTTGTGCCTTGGGTTTGACCGTTTCATCTACTGCTAGCTTCAATTGTCGACCTTTCAGTTTTCCTACTCCTTGGAAGACTGCGGGGAATTCTTGCTTCATATCCTCGTATGACTGAATTGAATTGACACAAGCTCCAATATGAAGTATTGCCAGGTCTTGCGCTGTGCTTCTACTCAGCAATGGTTCTCCCCTCTCTTCTATGACCATAAACTCTGCTTCGGTGTACTTATCTCCAGCTTCAACAGTTGCAGTAAAACATCCAATGGTCTGCAATGGCTTGGTTGCTGTGTATGGATACAGTTTCTTGGAACACTTCTTTGAGATACAGATTATCTTTTTCCTTTTCAAGTTCTCCCATAAATGTCGATCAATCACATTACTGTCACTGCCTGAGTCTACAATGACCTGCACTGTCACTCCACCAATGATCACTGGGACCTTCTCATGATGTATATCATTCAACGTAAATTGGTAACAACTCTGTCCCTCCTGGGTATCATCATCGTCACCGTCTATCTGGCAAATGGTATCTTTCTTTCCAGGATACTTTCCTTTCCCCCAGGCTTTGCCTTTGGAAGTTGTACTCTTCCTCTTCTGGTCTGCATTGGACTTGCTTTTGCACTTCTTTGCAAAGTGGTCCTTACCTCCACACTTTCTGCAAACTTTGCCTTTGGCCAGGCAATATGGGTCTTTTCCAAAGTGACCTCGGTTTCCACATCGATAACACTCCACGTCCTGTGTCGACGTATATCTTGGCTGGTTATGGCGATGTGAGAGCCTCTTAATTTGCTGGCTTGACTTGTCTTTCAGGGTCATGGTATGAAATTGCCCTTCAACAGCCTCTAATGCAGCAGCAATGGTTAAAGCATCGGTGAGTTCCAGCTCACTCCCTCTTTCCAGTAGACATCTTCTAAGTTTATCTGATCTGCAGTGCTGTACGACTTGATCCAATAATTGGTTGTCCAAATCAGCTGGCATGTAATTGCATCCAACAGCTAGCTGGCGTAGTCTCGTCACGTACTGAGCAATTGTCTGGCCATCTTCTTGTCTCGTTCTCCGAAACAAATGGCGTTGAAATGTAGCATTCGGTGTCACTACATAGTGTGCATTTAATGCATCTACCACTTTCCGGTACTCATCCTTTCTTCCAGTATTCAAAAGTGTCTTAAATGTTTCCCGAACTGCGGGACCAGCAGTGAAAAGAAGTAACGCCCTTCTCTGCGCTTTTTGTTCAACTGTACCGGTATCTAGAAATAGGCCACGACTGTCAGCGTAGGATTCAAATTCTTCCAGCCATGCCTTCCACTTCACACTTACAGTGCTTGCATCACCAGTCGGGTCAAAATGAGCAATTCCACTATGTGTTAGAAAATCACCGTCTGCCCCAGCCATGAGGAAATATTCCAGCCCCAAAAGTACTGAGTCAAAGAGAAAATTCTTATCACCTTGAAGTTCTCTGTAATCCTCTGTAATCTTGTTTAGTCTTTAATTTTCTTCAAGCTTCTTTCATCCTCGTCGCCAATGTCACATTTGTGGCCCGAAATGTGAAGTTAATAAAACATCAAACACAAGTTTTATCAGGTAAACTTCTCAGTGTCTTTATTTTCTTCAGTTTCCTTTGTTCTCCTGCTTGTGCTCTTATCTCTCTCTCATACCACGTGACTTCCGGTACATCTCATACATATTCATTATCATGACATCTATGTCCTGCACCAAATCTATCAGGGAAAAGCCATGAATCTACTGTACTGTACACACTAATAACAGAGTAACCATGCATCCAAAGTGTAAATCAGATGCAAGAGTTGATGATACATCAAGGAAAAGGAAAATGATCACAATTGAAGATAAAGTAGAAATATTGAAGTGATCAGTCATTGAAAAAGCGTTAGGCTACAGTCAGTCAATGATTGGAACAATTTTAAGGAATAAAGTGAGAAATATTGGAGCATGTAGATGGAAAGAGTCCAAACAACCTAATATCAATAAACTGAAACAAAAGGCCAGAGTCACAATGGTATACCAAAGCCACAGGAGTAAACTCGGAACAGAAAAATTCTATTTCGTGAATAATTCACAACATGTTGTGGAATTCCCCATGTGCTTGACCCAGAGGATTTGAGCATAACATGAATAATGAAACAAAAGGGGGAAGAAATGTGATGTTATATGGAAAAATTGACTATCAAATTATGATTCCAGATTAAATGAGTCCAATTTAATCCAGTACAGATTACACACAGATCTGCTCCCACCTCATTATCACAACTGCAGCAGCATCTATGCATGGAGTGTAATTTTGAGAATGATACTTGTTATTATTGACTGAAACATCATTCAATACCCATTCGAAACCACCATTCATCAAAATCCTTATCTATTGCCCTTTTAAAATGGAATAAAACCTATATACATGTTAAATGTTTATAATTGTGCGAACTCTCTCTAGATAGGACGTTGTTCACTTTATTCACATGAAACAAATTACAAAATATCTATGTTTCTCAAATTATCCTTTTACGTTGATTTTAGAAGTCCCTACACATACCAACTACATCACATTTGATGCCCAGTGCAACAGTCTGCTGAGAATTCAACCAAGTTGATAAAAGTGGACATTAAGAATCCATTTTGAATCCTTTTCCTTTGTGAAAATGTATCTACTCTATAATCAAAGTAAAATTGTGCATTAAAGATTCACGACCAGCTGAATACTTCTAGTATATTCATGATTCCAAATTCAAACAGTGAGGCGGGGGCTGTCAGGTAGCGGAGCAGGGGGCTGAGGCAGCCAAGCGGGAGGCTGTCAGGCAGCCAAGCAGGGGAGCTGTCAGGTAGCGGGGTAGAGGGGCTGTCAGGTAGCGGGGCGAGGGGCTGTCAGGTAGCGGGGCGAGGGGCTGTCAGGTAGCGGGGCGAGGGGCTGTCAGGTAGCGGGGCGAGGGGCTGTCAGGTAGCGGGGCGAGGGGCTGTCAGGTAGCGGGGCGAGGGGCTGTCAGGTAGCGGGGCGAGGGGCAGTCAGGTAGCGGGGCGAGGGGCTGTCAGGTAGCGGGGCGAGGGGCTGTCAGGTAGCGGTGCGAGGGGCTGTCAGGTAGCGGGGCGAGGGGCTGTCAGGTAGCGGGGCGAGGGGCTGTCAGGTAGCGGGGCGAGGGGCTGTCAGGTAGCGGGGCGAGGGGCTGTCAGGTAGCGGGGCGAGGGGCTGTCAGGTAGCGGGGCGAGGGGCTGTCAGGTAGCGGGGCGAGGGGCTGTCAGGTAGCGGGGCGAGGGGCTGTCAGGTAGCGGGGCGAGGGGCTGTCAGGTAGCGGGGCGAGGGGCTGTCAGGCAGCCAAGCAAGGGGAGCTGTCAGGTGGCGGGGTAGGGGGGTTGACAGGCAGTCAGGCAGTCAAGCAGGGGGCTGTCGGGTACTGGGGCAGGGGGGCTGTCAGGCAGCGGGGCGAGGAGCTGTCAGGCAGCGGGGCGAGGAGCTGTCAGGCAGCGGGGCGAGGAGCTGTCAGGCAGCGGGGCGAGGAGCTGTCAGGCAGCGGGGCGAGGAGCTGTCAGGCAGCGGGGCGAGGAGCTGTCAGGCAGCGGGGCGAGGAGCTGTCAGGCAGCGGGGCGAGGAGCTGTCAGGCAGCGGGGCGAGGAGCTGTCAGGCAGCGGGGCGAGGAGCTGTCAGGCAGCGGGGCGAGGAGCTGTCAGGCAGCGGGGCGAGGAGCTGTCAGGCAGCGGGGCGAGGAGCTGTCAGGCAGCGGGGCGAGGAGCTGTCAGGCAGCGGGGCGAGGAGCTGTCAGGCAGCGGGGCGAGGAGCTGTCAGGCAGCGGGGCGAGGAGCTGTCAGGCAGCGGGGCGAGGAGCTGTCAGGCAG
This sequence comes from Narcine bancroftii, assembly GCF_036971445.1. Classification (NCBI taxonomy): domain Eukaryota; kingdom Metazoa; phylum Chordata; class Chondrichthyes; order Torpediniformes; family Narcinidae; genus Narcine; species Narcine bancroftii. Next base: position 114,064,732 of record NC_091469.1, read on the forward strand.
CGGGGCGAGGAGCTGTCAGGCAGCGGGGCGAGGAGCTGTCAGGCAGCGGGGCGAGGAGCTGTCAGGCAGCGGGGCGAGGAGCTGTCAGGCAGCGGGGCGAAGGGGCTGTCAGGCTGCGGGGCGGGGGGCTGTCAGGCAGCGGAGCGGGGGCTGTCAGGCAGCGGAGCGAGGGGGCTGTCAGGCAGCGGGGCGGGGTGGCTGTCAGGCAGCGGAGCGGGGGGAGCTGTCAGGCAGCGGAGCGGGGGGGGCTGTCAGGCAGCGGAGCGGGGGGGCTGTCAGGCAGTGGGGCGGGGGCCGAGGCAGCCAAGCATGGGGCTATAAGGCAGCCAAGCAGGGGAGCTGTCAGGCAGTCAAGCGGGGGGGTGGGCTGTCAGGTAGCGGGGTGGGGGACTGTCAGGTAGCGGGGCAAGGGGCTGTCAGGTAGCGGGGCGAGGGACTGTCAGGTAGCGGGGTGAGGGGCTGTCAGTCAGCCAAGCAGGGGCCCTGTCAGGTAGCGGGGTAGGGGGTTTGACAGGCAGCAGAGTGGGGGGGGGGCAGTCAGGCAATCAAGCAGGGGGCTGTCGGGTACTGGGGCAAGGAGCTATTCGGTAGCGGGGCAGGGGGCTGTCAGGCAGCGGGGCTGACAGGTAGCGGAACGGGGGCTGAGGCAGCCAAGCATGGGGCTGTAAGGAAGCCAAGCAGGGGAGCTGCCAAGCAGTTAAGAGGGGCCTCTCGGGTAGCAGGGCAGGGGGGATTTCAGACAGCAGTGTGGGGGCTGTCAGGCAGCAGGGCGGGGGGCTGTCAGGTAGAGGGGTGGGGACTGTCAGGTAGTGGGGCAGTGGGGGCTGTCGGCTAGATGAGCGGGGGGCTGTCGGGTAGCAGGGCAGGGGACTTTCAGGTTGCAGGGCAGGGGGCTTTCAGGTTACAGGGTAGGGGGGCTGTCAGGCAGCAGGGTGGAGGGGCTGTCAGGTAGCAGGGCAGAGGGGTTATCAGGTAGCAGGGTAGGGGGGCTGTCAGGGAGCAGGGTGGAGGGGCTGTCAGGCAGCAGGGTGGAGGGGCTGTCAGGTAGCAGGGCAGAGGGGTTATCAGGTAGCAGGGTAGGGGGGCTGTCAGGTAGCAGGGTGGAGGGGCTGTCAGGTAGCAGGGTGGAGGGGCTGTCAGGTAGCAGGGCAGGGGGGTTATCAGATAGCAGGGTAGGGGGGCTGTCAGGTAGTGGGGCAGGGGGGTTATCAGATAGCAGGGTAGGGGGGCTGTCAGGTAGTGGGGCAGGGGGGCTGTCAGGCAATGGGAAGTTGGGTCTCGGGCAGATGGAGCATCAGCCTGCCCCCAGGCAGCTGCTTTCAGCAACTCCACATTCAGATGCATCGGTGGAGTGCCGTGCTCTGCCAATTATCCCTCCTGGAAGAAGGTTGGCATAGGCATCTTGGAGGTGTTTCTTCCGCATTCAGGTGAGTATGTCTTTAGCCGCGAGGGGTAAGATTATACGGCTTTACGCTGGGGTGTTCAGGCCACCTGAAAGGGCTTTATGGAGAGGGTGCAGGGGAGATTTAGCAGGATTTTGCCTGGATTGTGAAATAAAGGTTATGAGGCAATGTTAACAAAGCTGGATCTTTTCTCTTTGAAGTGAAGGTTGAAAGCTGAATTAATAGAGGTCTATAAGAATCTGAGCGAAATTGATAAGGTAGACAGCCAGCACCTTTTCCAGGACAGGAATAGCAAACGTGAGAGGAGATCCATACAAAGTGAAGGGAGGAAAGTTTAAGGGAGACATTAGGGATAAGTTTTTCACACAGAGAGTTGTAGGTGCCTGAATGCCTTGCCAGTGGTGGTGGTGGAGGCTGAAGCAATGGAGGTATTTAAGATAGTCTTGGACAGGCACATGGATGAAATAAAAATTGAAGGGTACAAGGTAGGAAAGGTTTAGTATTTTTTTTGGAAGGAATATAAAGGTCGGCACAACATTGAGGGCCGAAGGGCCTGGTACTGTACTGTAAATCAAAACAGAGAAATTTCTCCCTCATCCATATTAGAAATTCCTCATCATCTCTGCATTTAGACATCATAATGTACAAGAATATACTGTAATTGAATCCCACATAAACAAAGGTTTATGCATCTTTTTTTGTAATTTGACAAATTAATTTTATTTTTTTAACTGGGAAATTGCTCCTCCTTTCCCTAATCTTTAAGAAAAAAGATAAATAGATTCAGTCTTTGACCCATCATCTTAATCTGTAATATGTATAGTTGTTTCACCTTCTCATTTTTTCTCACCCCACAGGACTCTTAAAAAGGAGGGGTGAATGTGGCAAACCTTGGGAGATTGGCACCTCCCAAGGCTGATCCTACCCATAGTCCCTTGCAGGTTCTCCTTTCTCTTTGCTTCGATCAGTTGATGAGGTTGATGGTAGTTCCTTTCTTAGTTAAAAAGAGCATGAGAGTTTCACAGTATTAGCCTTTTGTCATTTTTTTAAAATTTTTCACACTATGAACCATACTGACCAAAATACACACAAACATTTCCTTCTTGAGTATACACAGTGTCATTTTCTCCCCTTTTCCCCTCTCCCTTCCCTACCTCCTTCAACCCCCCCCCCACCCACTCAATGTTCAACATATATGATACATTAAACCCATTAAACGATGTCATCACACAATGAAAATAAACAAGAAATTTGTGTCATCCACTTTTACACACTGGGTTAGTTCATTTAGTCTTCTTCTCCTTCTGTCATTTTAGGTGGTGGAGGTCCGTGGTAGGACTTCTCTGTTGTGTTCTATGTACAGTTCCCAAATTTGTTCGAATACTGTGATGTTATTTCTTAAATTATATGTTATTTTTTTCCAATGGAATACATTTATCCATTTCTATGTACCATTGCTGTATTCTCAGGCTATCTTCTAATTTCCAGGTTGACATAATACATTTTTTGGCGAAAGCTAAGGCTATCATAATAAATCTTTTTAGTGCTCCATCCAAATCGAGTCCAAGTTCTTTACTTCTTGTATTACTTAGAAGAAAGATCTCTCAATTTTTTGGTATGTTGCTTTTTGTGATTTTATTTAATACCTGGTTTAGATCTTCCCAAAAAACTTTTCCACTTTCTCACATGCTCAAATTGCATGTACTGTTGTTCCCGTTTCCTTCTTACAGCGAAAACATCTATCTGATACTGTTGGGTCCCATTTATTTAACTTTTGGGGCGTGGTGTATAGCCTATGTAACCAATTATATTGTATCATGCGTAACCTCGTGTTTATTGTATTTCTCATAGTTCCGGAGCATAGCTTTTCCCATGTTTCATTCTTTATCTTTATGTTTAGATTTTGTTCCCATTTTTGTTTTGGTTTACAGCTTGTTTCCTCGTTCTCTTTCTCTTGCAGTTTGATGTACATGTTTGTTATAAATCTTTTAATTATCATTGTGTCTGTAATCACATATTCAAAATTGCTTCCTTCTGGTAACCTCAGCCTGCTTCCCAATTTGTCCTTCAGATTTTATCAAACAAGGAAGAAACCAGATTGGACCAGATTGGAGCTAGATAAAATAGGGGAGAAGGTACCTGAACATATACTATATAAGTGGGATGAAAAGCTGGTGCAACATAGGAATTCACCAGTACTGCACTATCTGCTCAACATTTGGAAGAAGATTCACGTAGAAAGGAATAAAACAAATGATCAACTACCAAAATTAATACTGATGCAAAATCAACTAATCACCTTTACTTTAGAGAATGGGAGAGAAAAGGGATCAAAAAAATAGAAAATTGTTTTTCAGGAAATAAATTATTATCTTTTGAACAAATGAAGTACAAATATGGAATAACTCACAGTACAACTTTTGCATGCCACCTTTTTGTCATTATTGATGTTACATCAAGCACCTCTAGGTTTAAAAACAGTTTTTGTTCCCAATGGTTATCAGGCTTTTGAACATCCCCTTACCATCCTGACTACACTAGTGAAACAACATTTTTTCTTGCACTATTATTACTGTAAGTATTTATTATCTGTGAATCTTTCATACTTATTATGTTTTACCATGCTAGGGTAATTTAAATTCAATTTACATGTAAAATCTATATCGTTCAGATCTAGCAATATATTATCCTGATCTCTTTCAGAGCTGGCATTGAAATGCAGATAATTGTCACCTTGGCTTTGGAAGCCCATATTAATAAGTATTTGATAGAATTCATGCAACTGCAATGGTGTGTTGCCACTGCCTCAGGAGCACCAAGTTACAGTCCCCAAAACTTGTCCTTAACTCCATAAGAGACAGATGCTGTCCTCTTTTAGGAAGTTACAGAACAATTGGCTTTTATTTACAAGAAACTTGAAGGCCATCCTGTGCTGTGACCCAGGATTTCTGGGGAGAGACTTTCTGGTGTTGGAGCCTTTACACAGGGTCACAAGGGATGAGCCATGGGTACAGTCACAGTGTATTCCTAATGAAAGTTTAACTTTCACCTGTCAAACTTTATCCACCAGGGAAACACCAAGTTATATAAATGAGAACACATGACTATCTTACTCCATAGAAGTTAGACTATCTTACTCCATAGAAGTTATATAGGAACATGGTTGTGTGTGTGAAAATTAGGTCATTTTGGCAAGATATTACAGAAAAATTAACCATGATAACAGGAGTGGCCTTCATGGGCAACCTGGAGCTATATCTACTCGATAATTTTATGAAAATAATCAACAAATTGAATAACTATCAAATGTTATTTATAAAAATAGCTCTGGTGGTAGCAAAAAATGTATTGCGATCACTTGTAAGTCCAATTCCCCTCTACTTATACCACAACGGACTGCGGAAATGAATAGGTGGAAACCTATGGAAAAAAAGAATCACATAATTTAAAGGGACTTTTTTGTTGTTTGTAATAAAAAGTTTAATACATTGTGATATTGAAGATTTTATTATGTCTATTTTGGAAAAAAATAGTTAAAAAGGAAACACATGACAACCACAATTATTTCAAGTATTGAGATTTTTGGTAAAAATTTTTCTTTTTGTTTTGGTTTTGATTTTGTATTTGTTATTAATTGAGCTCAAGTTTATTGAAGTGAGACTGAAGGAACCCAATCGCATGATGGAAGCAAGAACAGTCGGAAGGGCTTTCAACCTGTATATGTACTGCCGATACGGAGTACTCTTCACAACTCGGATTGTTAGGGGTAATGGCAGTTGATATCTGGTTATCTCTGCAGTTTCTTCTACACCTGCACCAGTTGTTGTTCTGAATGGCAAAGGCAGGTTTGTTCTCATAGTAAATTTATGAAAGTCCATACAAATGATCACCAGTTTGGTTATCCATCAAGTGTGCAATGAAAAGCTTCCCTAATCTAAAGAGCTGCTATTTAAGAAGACTAACTGTCCAGTGGAATTCTGTAATGGGAATGCTTCTACAGCTAATAAACTGTATCTGGGTAGCTAACTCAATAATGGTAATAGTGGGCAAACTCATGAACAGCTGGAGGGACTTAATGGGTCAGGAAGCATCAATGAGGAGAAGCAAAGAGTCAACATATTGGATCAGGGCACTTTTATAGAAACCACGACTTCAATATTAGAAGAACTGAGGATTAGCACATTTGCGTAATGACCATCATAAAGATGATGGGCATTGACCTGCAACATGCACTGCCATTGAGAAAACCCAAATCCATAAATCCATTGATTAAACTGATCTTAACATTGTTTTGTATAGTTATGGAGTGCAACTTGAGCCAACATGATTTACTTACAGTTTGGAATAAACATGTGCTTCCTGACCATTCATATGGCATTTAATTGTCTGTTTAGCACTCATGAAGAGAGATTAGGTGTAGTATAATTGAATTTCTGAATCAAGACATTCTTCAAGCTTTTAGTGTTTTAGTTCAAATTAAAGTTAAATTGTTAAATTCTCAAAGCACTACACAATTTCACTCATTTACTTGCTCTTTAATTATTTCAACATAAAAAACTATTGAAAGCAGCTGCATTGTATTTAATTTTAGAGACGCTTTACTCTTTTCTTATTTCATACTCTGAATCTCACATTACTCAACTCGAGTGAATCCTGCCATGACTCACATTCAGCAATTTTTCCTCTTCTCTTGACCAATAACAAGCAGGAGAATATGCGCACATAATAAGCTGTCTGAATCTCTGGTCACCTGGTAGATCTGGGCTCTATCACCATGGCAACTCCATCTTGCATATGCAAAATTAGGGTGCTGAGGGAGGATAAATGACGTCACCCATTCCTTTACTCCTCTGGTCTGGAGATGGCAACAAAAAAAAAGGCAGGGAGTGACCAGCTATGCAAAAATAAATTAACCATTAATTCTAAAATTAATTGGAATTTACTTTAATGATTTGGTATCCAAAAATGGTTGTCACCAACTCTTAATTTTAGTCAAATGTCCAAGAAAAATCTATTGATAATTACAAAAAAAACCACCATTTAAAATGATTGAACAATGCAAATATTATTTACATATAATTACTATTTTCCAATGATAATCCTACCTCCTTCCTTGCCCCCCAACCAGTTTAGGTATCAATACCTTAATCTGAAGCATTCTTAGCAGAATAATGATAGTTTTTGTGGAAAAATATTTCTGATTCATTCCCCCAATGTGTATCCGTAATATGGAATTTATTCTGAACTTGTTACTCCTTCACCTCATTGATTTCAACCAGAGAAAATGCAGATGGAATTACAATGTCTTGCTTACTTCTCTGCAGTAGACCTACTGTAACAATAACAAATAAAATCAGTCCGCTGGATCTAATATGGGACTTGGCTACTTGCAGCTTTAATTTTGCATAACGTGCTCACTTATTTTTACAAAAATAAACAAATATACTGTTTGTAATCTCCCATTTCATTTAAAAATGGGTGAACTATCATTTAAATATGCTAACTACATTAATTTAAACCAGTTAAATTAAAGATAAACATATATTTCAGAGGTGTAGTCTTTTACAAATGGAAATTTGAACTTAATATGGGCCTCAGTTAGTATTTAAAAATACATTTCCGTAGTTAAAAACAAATGATCCTGATAAGCATTTTAAAATCCTGAAGTGAAGACAGTGATGTAAAAGTTAGCCATAACTTAAAAAAAATGGAAAATGCTCAGTGTAACTTTCATATTATATGCATTTTTTAAACATTTTATGACACAGTGTGCAAATTCTTACAAGTGTAAGGTTAGGACCCTAACGTCTTAAATTTAAGTATGAATTCATATTATGCGCTTAGACAGATCCACATCCTCAAAATTTTAACCCTCAAAACACATATCAAAAACGTAGGAAAAAACTCAATTATAAAATATATTTTGACCTGCCTTCATTTAATTATTTAAATGAAGTTGATGCAAAATATTCCAAACTTCATTGATAAATAAAACCAACATTTAAGTTGTATGTAGTTGTTCATAGATCTTGTGGTAAATTTCATTTCTTCCATTAATCAAAGATGATTTACATTGGAATAATGGTGGGATTCTTTTTTTAATCATGTGCACAAGATGATAAAATGTTGGAGCAGAATTAGGCCATACCTAATGACTTGGCCTTCACAACTGTCTATGAAAATGATTCACCAGAATCTACCTGAAGAAATTTCTCATCTCTCTCCTGAGGCTGTGCCCTCTTGTCCGAGATTCTCTCACGACTGGAAACACCTTCTTCACGTCCACTCTATCTAGTCCTTTCTTTCAACATTGGGTATATTTCAAAGCAATCTCCCTCTCATACTTCTAGTTTTTAGCGAGAACAGGCCCAGAGCCATCAAATACACCTCATACATTAATCCTCCCATCCGCAGAATAATTCTCATAAATCTCCTCTGGACCCTCTTCAATACCATGTAATTGGGCGGCATGGACTCGTGGGCCGAAAGGGCCTGTTAGTGTACTGTTTGCCTAAATTTAAAAGAAAATAAAATCCTTCTTTAGATATGGGACCCAAAATTGCTCATACCACTCCAAATGTGGTCTGACTAATGCCTGATAAACCCACAACATTACTATTTCATTTTTATATTCTGTTTCTCTGGAAATGAATGTTAACCTTAACTACAAGATGATCTTCAAAGAATCCTGCATGAGAACTACATTCATTTGGACCTCCTCTTTCTAAATTCTCTCCACATTTAGAAAATGGTATTTTTCTTTGCTATTTGACCAAAGTGCACACATTACAATGAAAGCATTCAAAACAATCTATAGCTGTGATCATATTTCCTGAAAATACGTGAATGATAGTTTATCAAGTTTGGGTGGCAAATTCTAAAAAGTTCTGTGATCCTCAGATCTTCAACAGATTTTAAAATGCCATACACAAATCTCGGCATAATTTTTCATCTCATGGTAGTACTTTCATAAAAATAGCCACAAAATACTTGTTTAATGAGCTAATGATGTGGGTTATTTACATTGAAACAATGAAGTAGTAAGAACACACACCATTTTAATACACCCAAAAGGGTGTGCACTAGTCCTCAAGTTTGACTGAAAAATTATTTCACTATCCTCTAGCTGGAAATATGCCGACCCAGGTCAGGGAGGGGAGCGAAGGATCACAGTCATAAGCAGAAGTTTGGGGCCTTGTGGCAGATTGTTTAACAGGATTGGGTTTGAACATAGAGTCAGTGAGCAAGCTGGAAGCCAGGAGTTTGAGGAGATGGTGTCAGATAGAAGTATGCAGAGTGGATAATGAGTGGCTACTGGCCAAGGTTCAAGGTACTAGGCTTGAACTGTTAAGAGATCAATGCAAGATTCAAAACTCAAGATTCAAGATTCAATTTATTGTCATTCTGTAAAAGTGTCAAATTACTGAAATTTACTTTTGCCTACTGCAAGGCAGACAGATTCCCCACCGGCAGAAATTAACGAAGCACCTCTTACAGTCAGAGAGAGAAAGAAGCAAAAGCGAGTCCTCCCAGGCTCATCTCCAGCGCTTCCACAGCCCCCAGAGCCACACAGAGTCCAGTTCAAATCAGTGGCAACCTGAGCTCTAGATTCAAATCTCTGACATGCTCAGGGACCCTCCAGCGCCCTTGGCACTTCCTCACATCCCGGATCCAATACCTGGTACCCTTCCAGCCAGTTTGAGCCAGTCCCCAGCAGTCTGCAGCCCAATGTGAGCCTCCCAACAGCAGCCTGCAGCAGGCCACAGCTTCCACGGCTTCCTCACTTCGAGTCCTCAGCACCCCGCCGCCTGCACTGGTTCCTCAGCCATGGAGTCCCCTCACTGGTTCACCACCATGAACACTGTCCCGGCGAGTCATCTCCTTTCAGACAGTGAGTGATCTTTCCAACCTCTGGTGCCCTGCTCCAGTCCTTTGTTTCCCCAGAGTCTGCAGCCCCTAGCGCCTGCTGTCAATTAATAGGCACTGCCATCTTGAGCGCAGACCCGCGGTCGCGGGATTTCAACTAAAACCACCATTGGCTCCCTCAACGGGGTCGTTCAAAGCCTAAGCTGAGCCGACAGCAGCCAAGTAGGCGGCTGGACCCCGTGGGAGCGCTGCCTCTCTGTTCACTTGCTCTCTGCGGGTCTGCCCCAGTGGCAGTGCTGCTGCTACAGTGGCTCCGTCAGTGCCGCCATCTTCATTTCATTGGGAATATTAAGGGATCAAAGGGCTTGCCTTGGCTTTGTGAGGTGAGGATAGAGTAAGTGATGACAACAAGAAGGAGAGAGGTTACTTTAATAAATACAGGACATCATCTTCTATGCAGCTGATGCAAGAATTGTAATGGATCTTTTAGGAATTCCTAGTCAAATTTCCAGAGTGATGAATAGGTTGTTAGCTCAACAAAGTTTAAAAAAAATGATAGTTTTTATGAATACTATTTATTAGAAATTTTAATGTATACCAAATGTTGTCTCTTAATTCAGCAAGTTTTGAAGGTTATTTGAATCTGATGCAAGTTCAGTAAAATTTGACAAAAATAATGGAAACTGTTTAAAATGTATAGAACATCCAAATATTTCAATTAAACAAAAAGATTTTTGTTTTTATAATCATACCAGCTAGATTCTGAAATCTTTCAACCATTCAGGTGAAAACTCCTACACTGATAATTCTCATTTGCAAGGGGCCCAATTACCTTGTCCTGTCAATTATGTTGCAAATCTGCTGCTGCAAAATAATACTTCTTAAATGATATAACGCCAACATTGCACCCAGTGGCAGGTCACTCCGACAAATCAAGTGAAGCAGATTAACTTGTGGGGAACAGGGCACTACTGCACCACACAGCTACTAAAATCCAAAACAGCCACACAATCCACTCTAAGAAGCTCACAGAGATTTGATATATCTGGATTTACGTGATGGCATGAATTTGCTGAAAAAGAGATCTGAAAATGTTCGGGACAAGCAAGCAAGAAAAGTCCCCAGATGCACTGAAAAAATCAGAAATCTGATTCCTTACCATTTCTATCTACTACCTGATTATTGCAGTCTTCAAAACCAGTTGTACCAAAAAAAAGTATGACATTAAACAGCAAAAACTGAATTATAAACTCATATCAATTGTTAGGTCACAATTAGAACACCACATTTGGTCTGGTTGATTGAGGAGAATGGTCAGATTATAGATGTAACCCAGGATTAAAAATAAATCTGCTGGAGAAACTCAACAAATCTAGGGAAGGAGATGGACAGTGAACACTTTGGGACCAGACTTTTCATCTAGACTGAAAGGGTAGAGGAGAGAAAGACTTGTATTATTCAAATCCAGGTGAAGGGTCTTGACCTGAAATATTGATTGACCATTTTCCTCCACTGAGCCTAACCACAGAGTTCCTCCCGAAAATTATTGTTTTCTCCGAATTCTGGCACTACAGTATTTTGTATCTATATTTTTGTGCAACCAGAAATGCTGCATTTTATTTGTGGAAAGTTAAAGAGAAAAAAAAAGGGGCAGCATGGTTGACGTAGTGGTTAGGGCAATGCCTTTACAGCACCAGCAATCGGGTCCGGACAGGGGTTCGAATCCTGCGCTGTCTGTAATGAAACGTTCCAAAATCTAAGTAAAGTAACTATGACAAAGGCTTTTCTATTGTCAGTAGCGCAATCAGAAATTAATCACTGCAAAAGACAAACTTAATAGATACTTCAAAATAGAAATCCCGCATCATAAATAGTGAAGGAAACAGAACATTTTAAAAGGAATGGATTAATACATAGGAAACTTCAAAGAGGGCAGCTATAATGAGAAATCAGTATAAGTCAAGTCAAGTCACCTTTATTTGCTTTATTTTTTTGTTCATACTATAACTACTAATGCAATGAACAGCAAAGACAAGATAGCATTTTTCCAGGACCATGGAGCAGATTTACATAAATAGGAGTTAAATATTAAGTCATAATACAATAAAAATCCACGATATACTATGTTCTAGGAATTGAGGACCCTGATGGCTTGGGGGGGAGGGGATTGCTGCACAATCTGGAAGTGAGGGCTCAAATGCTACAATACCTACTTCCAGATGGCAAAAGGGAGAAAAGTTTACAAAAGGGGTGTTAGAAGTCCTACACAATGTTATTTGACTTGTGCAGGTATCATGTGTTGTAGATTTCTGTCATGGTAGGAAGAGAGCCCCCAATGGCTTATGGTGGACATGTATGAGCATATATGCTCCAAATTTCGATGATGAATCCTTTACACAAAATATCTTCTAAAAAATAGTGGAGAGTAAACAAAATGTACTGATTGGAGGTTTTAATTTTTGCTTGGATCCAATTCTTGATAAACCAGTGAAGAGAGTGACATAGGCAAAGGCGGCAAAAGTTATTTCATCTTTGATGAAAGATTTAAACTTGACAGATGTGTGGAGACAGTTAAACCTCCATGACAAGAGATTATTCATTCTACTCAAAGGTTCATGACTCCCATACAAGAATAGTCCTGTTTTTAATATCTGACTATGGTTGAAATGGAATATTTAACCAGACGACTTTCTAACCATGCACCTCTGACTTTACAATAATGATACTGGAGAGCCAAGAGAGTGTCTACAGATGGCATCTTAATCCTACACTGTTGCAAAGGACAGATTTTATCAGGGAAGAAAGAATTGTTTTGTGAAAGAAATAGACCCTCCACTGACAGTGGTTTCCTAATATGGGATATATTAAATGCTTATCTGAGAGTAGAGATAAGCTCATACAGAAAAAAATAAAGAACGAATATATGGCAGAGGCCAATGGCCTACAGAAAAAAAAATTAGAATTAGAAAATGAGAATAGGGTTGAAAGAAAAATATAAAACTAAGGTAAATAAAAAATTGAAATACATTACAAACATATAGAATAAAAAAAGCTATTTTAAAGTCAAAGCAGAAGAATGATGAATTGGGAAATAGAATGCATAAAGTTTTGTCATGGCAATTAAAGGCAGAAGAGACATCAAGGATGCAATTCAAACAGAGCCTGACAAATTAATATATAAGCAAATGAAAATTAATGATACTTTAAAACCATATTATATAAAGCTATACAAATCAGATTTGGTAAGGACTTCAATTGAAATAGATCAATTTTTCTCAGCGATTGAGATGCCAAAACTGGAAGATAGAGATCAGAAGAAATGAGATGCCCCTTTCGCTAAAGATTTTTAAAAAAGCCCTCAATACATTACAAGCAAATAAGTCACTAGGAGAGAATAGTTTCCCACCCAAGTTTTATAGATAATTTAAAGACCTCTTCATGTGTCTCATTATGGAGATATTGAACCAGGATTTTGAACCAAGGCACTTCCGGAATCCTTCTCAACAACAGTACTGCCAAATAAAAGCAGAGACCTATCTCCTTGTTAAATGTGGATTACAAAATTTTGGTGAATGCATTAGCCAATAGACTAGGGAAATACCTACCTAAATTGATAAATTTGAACCAGGGAGGCTTTGTTTTTTAAAAAAAAAACACTCTGCAGTTAACTTTAACAGACTATTTAATAGACTTCATTTGGCTAAGTCTAAAGAAAATCCAAGTATAACTGTATTGTTAAATGCAGAAAAGGCATTTGACCTTTCCTATTTCAAGCACGAGTAAAGTTTGGAATAGACCAAATATTTATTGATTGGATAAAAATTCTTTATCATAAACCACAAGCTAAAATTATAACCAATAACTAGATGCTGTTGATGTTTCCTTTGAGTAGATCTAGCAGACAGGGGTGTCCGCTGGCTCCACGCCTCTTTGTCTTGGCAATTAAACCAATTTCAGAAATTATAAGGAGAGATCCAGATTTAAATGGATTCAGCGTTGGCCAGGAAAACCATAAAATTACTTTATTCACAAATGATGTGCTGTTATACTTATCAGACCAGGCTGAGTCCTTGACCAAACTACAAAGTACACTGGAAAAAATATGGAAGAGTATCAGGTTATAAAATAAATTTGGAAAAAAAGCTAAATTATACCATTAACAAATTTTGAATATGAGAGATATTATAAAGAAAACCAGTTCAAATGAAAACTAGATGGAATTAAACATTTAGAAATAATGGTAGATTATGAACTTCAAGACTCAAGAAAATTTATATAAACTTAATTATTTCCCCTGCTTGGAAAGATAGAGGAGGATTTACAAAGATGGAAAAATCTGCCTATAACATTAATTGTGTGAAAATGTAAGTGATGCCAAGACTGCAATACCTCTTCCAGTCATTGCAGATTTCTTTGCCTAAGAACTTCTTTAAGATACTTAAAGGTCAAATAAGAACATTTGTATGGGATAATAAAATGCCTATGATTGCCAAGGAAAAACTGACATAGGAATAGAGGTTAAAAGGATTAAGATTACTGGATTTTAAAAATTACTGGATTACTGGGTTTTAGTAGCCCAGGTGAGGATCCTCTCATCTTTTTTTGAAGAAGAGAACTCTCCCTCATGGATCCAAATGTGACTCAGACAATGAGCAAAGGATTTCATTTATAAATAAATGTCAAATTAATAACAAAAAAACCAATCCCTCCCCATTATAATACATATGATTAAAACTTGATATGAGATTAATGAAATTATTGGGAAAAAAAAGTGGGGATATCACCAAAAGTACCATTGTATAAAAACAAACTATTGCCCATGAATTTGGGCAATAGAATTTTAAATATTTGGCATGGGAAAGGAATTAAACATATTGAGGATTGGTATGAAGAAGGGTTACTTATGTCATTTGAGGAATTAAGACAAAAATATAATTTGTCAAATGGAATGTTTTGCTTTCTTCAGTTGAGGTCCTTCCTGTGAGAGATGGGATCCCACAATGGCCCTGCCCTCAAGCAATGAAACGGAGGAGATGCTTCATTTGGGAAATGCACCTAAATTCATAACCAGGATGTATTCTACTCTCCAAGGCAAAAGTGTTAAGCCAGTTCTACAAAGGAAGGTCAATGAAGAGGTGGGAGTCGGATCTAGGTGTTATAATACCAGAGGAATGCTGGTCTGACTGGTGTTTGGACAGTATGACACCAACAATTAATGTGAGATATGGATTGGTTCAAGACAATTTTCTACATCAATTATATACTACATAAATCAAAATCTGAATTATTTGAATGTGCTTTAGATGTGGCATTGAAACGAGAACCTTCATACATTCCATATGGTCAAGTGTGAAGGTAAGATCAATCTGGCCTGATATTACAGAAACACTAACAAGAATAACAGAAGTGACCTTCACACATAACCCAGAGCTATGCCTTCTGGGCCACCTTGTGGACGTGAGCAATAAATTGACTAAATTTCAAAATTGTTTTGTTAAGGTGGCCCTGCCTGAGGCCAAGAAGTGTACTGAAATCACCTGGAAGTCCAACTCTCCCCTACTTGTTGCTCGATGGGCTGGGGAAATGCACAGTTGCATACCTATGGAGAAAATTATGTACAACTTAAAAAATAAATATGACGCTTTTATTAAGATATGGCAACCATACTTAGACTACATAGGGGTCCAATTGTGAACTTCACACTTCAATGTAAGTAAAGATGTGATATTCCAGAAAAAAAAAAGAATTGAGAAAGAAACTCGAGCTCTGACAGTGCACAAAGTTATATTCTTATATTGGTGGGTGAGGGGAGGAAAAAAAAGGGAAATGTTTTTGTTTATTTTTAATTTATAAACATTTGATATATAGAGTGACCATGGCGGTGGACCAGTAAGTGGTTCTGCAGCTGAAGAACGCACGGTGGGCCGTTGGAGACTCGAGGCGAGAAACCCCTCGCAGGCTGCAGGCAACTACGGTCAAGGGATGCACACCTGTTGGAGACTGGCTTGAGACTAACTGAAGGGGCACCAGATATTGGATCCAGGTGTCCTGATTATATTGGATCCAGGTGTCCTGATCACTTTGGAGGTTCTGATCAGGAGCTTGGACTGCTAATGGTTCGCAATGGACTCTGTGTGGCTGCTGCATGCTGGAAGTGAATCCATGGACACTCAGTGACTCTGAGTGAACTCTTTTGCTTCTCTTTCGCTGAATGATGAATCTGTCTTCCTTACGGCAGAACAAAAGCAAATCTGGTGTAATATTGCACTGTTTTATTACATGACAATAAAGGAATCTTGAAGTTCATGATCCAAAACGGTTATCAGGAAATTGAAAAGTTCTGCCAAAAATGCATTCACAATTACTGTGCTTTTTCTACCAGAAATCAATATCAAGAATTTAAAATTACTTCTTTGTAGCACACTGATGAAATATTTGGCAGTTTTATAATACACAACAAAGAATGGCTTGAAAACTGCTTCTGGCACAACAACATGTTCAACAATAAAAGAGATTAAATTAAAGCATAAATAAATGTGTTGTCATATTAAATGGATTTTTTGAGAAATACTATTAATATTGTTATGTTAAACAGAATATTTCATGTCCCATTTACATTGAAGAAAATATACAGCACCTGTTCATTTGGACATTACACAAAACTAAACTGTGCAGGTGGTTAGATGGGAGAAATGACTGACACAGAGTACATACACCTTAAATGACAGATTGGAATATCTAGACCCAACTATTAGATAAGTGCTGCACAATTTAGTTGAGTAAATTCACTTCAGATTACTACTAATTGTTAATGCCAAGCAACAAAGCCATCTCATTTCCGCCAATTTAGAGAAATATTCTGGATTCAAATACTTCTAATCAAGATCTAGTTCAAGTTTTTTTTTTAAATCATCTGAATGATTATATCTCAACGAAACAGTGTTCTCCAATCCTCGGTGTCAAAACAAATATAGACATAACACACATACTGACCAAACGATACATATACAGCAGCACAAGGACAGCTTCTTCCCCACTGCCATCAGATTCCTGAATAATCAATTAACCAAAGATGCTGCTTTACTTTTTGTGCATTATTATTTTTTTATATTAGTGACACAAGATGGTTCATGATATGAATGTTTACACTCCCAATGCTGCCGCAAAACACCAAATTTCGCGACTTGTTCATGACAATAAATTCAGATTCTGCAGTGGGTATATAAAAATAAATAAATATTGTTTAATGACTAGCAGAGTCTCGGAGGGTTTTTGTGAGCAGTCTCACTGTCATTGGGAAGAAACTGCTCCTCAGGGTTTTGACTCCGATACCCCTAAATCTCCTTCGTGATGGGAGTAGCTGTAAGATACTGTATGTGAAGTGATAGGAGTCCTGAGCTATTTTGTGGAGCCCTCTTCAGACAAATTTGATGGAGGGGATCCTCTCCGCCACATTTATGGTCCTTTTGATTGACCTTCGATCCAATGCCCTACAGCATCCGTACCACACTGTGATGCAGCCAGCCAGGATGGTCTTGATAGAGCTCCTGTAGAAAGTTAACAGGATGATGGTCGGTAGCTTTGCCCACCTCAGTTTCTCAGCATGTTGCGTGTCCAGGATAGGACACTTCTTAAGTTGACTCCAAGGAACTTTGTGCTCTCTACTCTCTCTCCTTTACCGAGATATTAAAGTGCAGTAGAAGGTGGCCATTCCTGGTCCTCCTGAAGTCCACAATCATCGAGACTCAGGTTATTATAATCCACATTAAGACTCGGGTTGTTATTTCACAGGGCAACATCTACATGGTACAAGGCTGCTGGAGAGCAGCAGTAATCATCAAAGACCCACACCACCCAAGATGTGCTCTATTCTCACTGCTGCATCAGGAAAGAGGTATACATGCCACAAGATGCATGCCACCAGGTTCAGGTTCAGATTCAGTTGCTACCCCTTCACCATCAGACTCCTAAACATCAAACTCAGAGACTCATGTATATACTCTGACGATAAATCAGAACTGCTGCTCTCCCTGTGCCCGGACTGGGGCCGCCGCCTCCCACTCCCTGCCCGGACCGGGGCCTCCGCCTGCCCCACTCGACCGAGGCCGGGGCCGCCGTCTCCCCCTTGCTCCTGCCCGGATCGGGGCCGCCGCCGTCTACCCTTCGCCCGGACCGGGGCCGGGGCCGCTGCTGCTCTCCCTGTGCCTGGACTGGGGCAGCAGCGGCCCCGGCCCCGGTCCGGGCGAAGGGTAGACGGCGGCGGCCCCGATCCGGGCAGGAGCAAGGGGGAGACGGCGGCCCCGGCCTCGGTCGAGTGGGGCAGGCGGAGGCCCCGGTCCGGGCAGGGAGTGGGAGGCGGCGGCCCCAGTCCGGGCACAGGGAGAGCAGCAGCGGCCCCGGCCCCCGTCCGGGCGAAGGGTAGACGGCGGCGGCCCCGATCCGGGCAGGAGCAAGGGGGAGACGGCGGCCCCGGCCTCGGTCGAGTGGGGCAGGCGGAGGCCCCGGTCCGGGCAGGGAGTGGGAGGTGGCGGCCCCAGTCCAGGCACAGGGAGAGCAGCAGCGGCCCCGGCCCCGGTCCGGGCGAAGGGTAGACGGCGGCGGCCCCGATCCGGGCAGGAGCAAGGGGGAGACGGCGGCCCCGGCCTCGGTCGAGTGGGGCAGGCGGAGGCCCCGGTCCGGGCAGGGAGTGGGAGGCGGCGGCCCCAGTCCAGGCACAGGGAGAGCAGCAGCGGCCCCGGCCCCGGTCCGGGCGAAGGGTAGACGGCGGCGGCCCCGATCCGGGCAGGAGCAAGGGGGAGACGGCGGCCCCGGCCTCGGTCGAGTGGGGCAGGCGGAGGCCCCGGTCCGGGCAGGGAGTGGGAGGCGGCGGCCCCAGTCCGGGCACAGGGAGAGCAGCAGCGGCCCCGGCCCCCGTCCGGGCGAAGGGTAGACGGCGGCGGCCCCGATCCGGGCAGGAGCAAGGGGGAGACGGCGGCCCCGGCCTCGGTCGAGTGGGGCAGGCGGAGGCCCCGGTCCGGGCAGGGAGTGGGAGGCGGCGGCCCCAGTCCAGGCACAGGGAGAGCAGCAGCGGCCCCGGCCCCGGTCCGGGCGAAGGGTAGACGGCGGCGGCCCCGATCCGGGCAGGAGCAAGGGGGAGACGGCGGCCCCGGCCTCGGTCGAGTGGGGCAGGCGGAGGCCCCGGTCCGGGCAGGGAGTGGGAGGCGGCGGCCCCAGTCCAGGCACAGGGAGAGCAGCAGCGGCCCCGGCCCCGGTACGGGCGAAGGGTAGACGGCGGCGGCCCCGATCCGGGCAGGAGCAAGGGGGAGACGGCGGCCCCGGCCTCGGTCGAGTGGGGCAGGCGGAGGCCCCGGTCCGGGCAGGGAGTGGGAGGCGGCGGCCCCAGTCCAGGCACAGGGAGAGCAGCAGCGGCCCCGGCCCCGGTCCGGGCGAAGGGTAGACGGCGGCGGCCCCGATCCGGGCAGGAGCAAGGGGGAGACGGCGGCCCCGGCCTCGGTCGAGTGGGGCAGGCGGAGGCCCCGGTCCGGGCAGGGAGTGGGAGGCGGCGGCCCCAGTCCGGGCACAGGGAGAGCAGCAGCGGCCCCGGCCCCCGTCCGGGCGAAGGGTAGACGGCGGCGGCCCCGATCCGGGCAGGAGCAAGGGGGAGACGGCGGCCCCGGCCTCGGTCGAGTGGGGCAGGCGGAGGCCCCGGTCCGGGCAGGGAGTGGGAGGCGGCGGCCCCAGTCCAGGCACAGGGAGAGCAGCAGCGGCCCCGGCCCCGGTCCGGGCGAAGGGTAGACGGCGGCGGCCCCGATCCGGGCAGGAGCAAGGGGGAGACGGCGGCCCCGGCCTCGGTCGAGTGGGGCAGGCGGAGGCCCCGGTCCGGGCAGGGAGTGGGAGGCGGCGGCCCCAGTCCAGGCACAGGGAGAGCAGCAGCGGCCCCGGCCCCGGTCCGGGCGAAGGGTAGACGGCGGCGGCCCCGATCCGGGCAGGAGCAAGGGGGAGACGGCGGCCCCGGCCTCGGTCGAGTGGGGCAGGCGGAGGCCCCGGTCCGGGCAGGGAGTGGGAGGCGGCGGCCCCCGTCCGGGCACAGGGAGAGCAGCAGCGGCCCCGGCCCCCGTCCGGGCGAAGGGTAGACGGCGGCGGCCCCGATCCGGGCAGGAGCAAGGGGGAGACGGCGGCCCCGGCCTCGGTCGAGTGGGGCAGGCGGAGGCCCCGGTCCGGGCAGGGAGTGGGAGGCGGCGGCCCCAGTCCAGGCACAGGGAGAGCAGCAGCGGCCCCGGCCCCGGTCCGGACGAAGGGTAGACGGCGGCGGCCCCGATCCGGGCAGGAGCAAGGGGGAGACGGCGGCCCCGGCCTCGGTCGAGTGGGGCAGGCGGAGGCCCCGGTCCGGGCAGGGAGTGGGAGGCGGCGGCCCCAGTCCAGGCACAGGGAGAGCAGCAGCGGCCCCGGCCCCGGTCCGGGCGAAGGGTAGACGGCGGCGGCCCCGATCCGGGCAGGAGCAAGGGGGAGACGGCGGCCCCGGCCTCGGTCGAGTGGGGCAGGCGGAGGCCCCGGTCCGGGCAGGGAGTGGGAGGCGGCGGCCCCAGTCCAGGCACAGGGAGAGCAGCAGCGGCCCCGGCCCCGGTCCGGGCGAAGGGTAGACGGCGGCGGCCCCGATCCGGGCAGGAGCAAGGGGGAGACGGCGGCCCCGGCCTCGGTCGAGTGGGGCAGGCGGAGGCCCCGGTCCGGGCAGGGAGTGGGAGGCGGCGGCCCCAGTCCAGGCACAGGGTGAACTGCGGCGGCCTCGGCCCCGGTCCGGGCAGTATGGACCGACCTAGGAGGGGAGGCAGGCCCCTCCAGCCCGGGTAAGAAACCTGCATAGGAGAAGGCCACTCCGATATAAAACCTACGACCCAAGGACCTCGCTGCCACGTCCCAGCTTGCTTGGCCACGGCACACGAACCATGGGTGTAAAGGGTGGGGCCAGTACTGCGCGCACTGCACTCCACCTAAAAGCTCCTTTGCGCAGGCCCAAGGACAGGTCCACGTCCTCCCCCTCCACGTCCTCCCCCTCCACGTCCTCCCCCTCCACGTCCTCCCCCTCCACGTCCTCCCCCTCAAAAGATGCTCACAAACTCAAGCTAGCATGCTGGAACATCAGAACCATGCTAGACAAGGCTGACAGCCACCGACCTGAACGTCGGTCTGCCCTCATTGCACATGAACTCCTCAGACTTGACATCGACATAGCCGCTCTCAGTGAAGTCCACCTGGCAGATGTAGGCAGCCTCCAAGAACGCGGCGCGGGCTACACACTCTACTGGTCTGGCAAGCCTTCGGATGAACGACGCCTATCTGGTGTAGGCTTCATGGTCAAGAGCTTCATTGCCTCCAAACTCGAAAACCTTCCGACAGGCCTCTCGGACCGAATCATGTCCATGCGACTCCCACTTCAAAACAAGCGTCACATCACCCTCATCAGTGTCTATGCTCCAACCCTCCAGGCGGAACCAGCAGAAAAGAACAAGTTCTACACCGACCTGCGCAACCTCATCCAACGTACCCCTACAGCCGACAAGGTTGTCATCCTGGGCGACTTCAACGCTCGTGTCGGCAAAGACTCAGAAACCTGGCCAGGAATCCTGGGCAAGCATGGCGTCGGCAAGTGCAACGACAATGGGCGCCTCCTGTTGGAGCTCTGCGCAGAACAGCGACTTGTCATTACAAACACCCTTTTTCAGCAGAGGGACAGCCTTAAGACCACCTGGATGCATCCCCGATCCAAACACTGGCACCTCCTGGACTACATCCTGGTGCGAGAAAGTGACAAACAAGATGTGCTCCACACCAGGGTCATGCCTAGCGCGGAATGCCACACTGACCACCGGCTGGTTCGCTGCAAGCTCAACCTTCACTTCAAGCCAAAGCCCAGGAACAATAAAGCCCCCAGAAAGAGGTTCAATGTTGGAAACCTGCAGTCAGACGAAGCGAGAGGAAACTTCCAGGCAAACCTCAAAGCAAAGCTCGACGTTGCAACCCGCCTCACGGACCCGTCCCCTGAAACCCTCTGGGATCAGTTGAAGACTACCATACTGCAATCCACTGAAGAGGTACTGGGCTTCTCCTCCAGGAAAAACAAGGACTGGTTTGACGAAAACAGCCAGGAAATCCAGGAGCTGCTGGCAAAGAAGCGAGCTGCCCACCAGGCTCACCTTACAAAGCCGTCCTGTCCAGAGAAGAAACAAGCCTTCCGTCGCGCATGCAGCCAAATCAGAACTATGAACTTTTAAAATTGAATCATTGATATGCAATTAGCATTCAGTATATGCCATAAAGAGCAAAATGGACATAACAGCAGGCATAAACAAAACTTCTGGAATCTTCAGTTGGTGTGTGACCATCAACATAAATTACCAATGATCATTGATATCCACTGAAGTAGTCTACAAGATAACTTCACCATCAAGCATTGGACTGTGACTAGTTTACTTTAACTGTTATATCAGACAGATGGATGAATGTCAATGGCTTTGTTATTCCATCACTTATTCTATACTGTGTATTGGTTAGTAAATATGATTATCTGAGATTATAATAGAATCCAGATAAACTGGGAAGTGGGCCAAGATGGAATATAACTTGGACAGTATGTGGTGTTGCACTTTGGAAAGGGCATCACTTATACCATACCTTGCTGAAGGGCTCAAGCCTGAAACATTGGTTTTGTATTTTCATCTTTGCCATATAAAGTGCACTGCTGGACCTGTTGATTTTCTCCAGCATTGTGTTTTTACTTCTATCACAGTGGATGCAGATTTTCATGTTTTACTTCAGACTGACACCATGTCTTACACTTCCTGGACTAACAACCAGTTTGACTGACAATTGAACACAGAGACATAATAAAGAAATTGTATGTATTCCCAACTTCTCTATATAATTATTTTAATATTTAATATACATGTTTCTCATTTGTAAGAGAACATAGTTTGGAAATAAAATATGGATGTGAAGAAATCTTCACATCATATTAAAAGAAAATCTGTTTAGAATAAAAGTTAAATGGCATGGCTACATGTAGCTAGTCATGTTTTAAGCCCCTTTCACACTTGCATCCCAGTAAATCAGCCGTTCAATAACAATGGGGGTTTGGCCTTTCACACTAGACAACTCCTAACTGGGACACTGAACGCTTTCACACTTGCAAGGGTTTATTCCTGACGTTTGGTCTGTTCTACCTTTAATAGGAAGTGCCTGTAATGCAATTGCCCATTTCACACTTGCCTAATCACAACACCGGCATCTGCAGACGCCGGGGATTGTACTAGGGGCCAAGGCTGGCAATCCCCGGCATGGGATGACAACATCTGATGCCAGCGTTGAGCAAATATTGCTTTCACACTTGACGTTTGATTCCGGGGATCACTGGCAAGTGTGAAAGAGGCAACTAATATTGGATATGGAAAAATATAGGAATGCTGCAGTAATACATTCAAAGTATCCATATGTTTATAAAACTGTTGCAAAAACATACATCACCTGTAAGTGTCAAACTAGTAACACACAATAAATAAACCACCATGCCTGTTCCTGTTGAACCTTTGTAAAACTCATTGATTTTATGTGTATTTTTATGCCTTGCCTCTGAGATTGCTAACTGTAGCTCAAAATGGGTAACAATTTTGTCTACAGTACCATCATTCTTGGAATTTCGAAGATTAACCTGTGGTGTTGTACATCTTAATGTTAATCCACATATTCACTTTACCACCTTTCATGTCAAAACATCAATGTGTACTGTTCTTGCCACCATCTTTCAACCAGGGTCTAAAACATGATTAAACAAATTCAGGTGATCCCTTCACCATGACATGCTTCCAAAACTCCGTCAAACCTTTCATATTGCTTCCTTGCGCTCCCAGGCACCGTTTATGCCTCATTATACCTCTGCTACACCATAGAAATAAGATGGAAAAAGAGAGGAACAAGGTCTGGAGAGAAAATGTAAGGGAAAGAATATTAAGAGGTGAGGATGGAGAGAAAGCTGAAGGAAAATAGGAGAATGAGATGTGAAGGAAAAGGAATGAGTCTAGGGAGAGCAATGAAGTGTGGAAGGGGAGAGAAAGAGCAAGAGAGAGCTCGTGAGAAAGAGCAGTGGGATGCACGGGTGGGTAAGAGAGTGCAAGTGCACATGAGTGAGAAAATATATGGAAGGGGAGGCACAGTTAAAGTTTGACATATCCTTAGCATGAAATATCAGGAATCAAAAGTTCTAAAGGGACTCGGTTTTGCTTCCATTTCCCTTATTGCTAGGGTCACTGGGCAATGCTCATGTCGACTGTTTGCCTTATGACAGGAAAAAATTGAAGCATATTATTAAAAAATGGCATCTGTGATCAATAGCAAATTTCAGCAGGCTTATCGAAATCCCTGCTACTTTGTATATTACATTTTTATGCATTATTGCATGACGATAAAAGGAATCATTGAAACTTGGATTTGAAGCTGGATGCTGGTTTGTGCTCTATTCAGTTTCAAGCCAATGTGTTGAGGCAATATCACCTCCTCAACTTGTAACCCTCAAAATCTATCTGCCTCCCTTTTCCCAATAAACCTCACTCCTCTCTTTAACTTTTGCATCTCTCCATCTAATTCTTCATTCCACCTACTTCTCTCTTCAACAATTCCACCCTCCTTTCTTCATTCATTTCTACCTTCCTCCTTGCTCTATCTTCCTCCTTCATTTCTTCCCTCCTCTCCGCCATCATTCCCTCTTTTTCCTTATCCCTCTTTATTCTCTGGTTTCCTCCCTCATTATTTTTGCCTGTCCTCCGACACTTTCACTCACTCCCTCTCTACTTTAAGAGGAAGGCATGG
Organism: Narcine bancroftii; assembly: GCF_036971445.1. Lineage (NCBI taxonomy): Eukaryota > Metazoa > Chordata > Chondrichthyes > Torpediniformes > Narcinidae > Narcine > Narcine bancroftii. Next base: position 114,088,836 of record NC_091469.1, read on the forward strand.
AACAAAGTTTTTTTTCTTTCAATCATTGATAATTTTTGTTGTATTCTCTAATTGTTTTACAATACCATTAAAACTGCAGTTAACTTTTCAATTAAATTTTTAATCACTTCACAACCGAGTAAAATTATGAGATTTTTTTTTTCATTTTTGAAACAATACGAAGATGAAATCTCCTTAAAATGGAGGTGTTGATCAACTAGGAAATATTGTCTTACAGTGAAATCTGAAAATAATAATACAGAAGGAGGAAGTTAATAGTCACAAAAATCAATTAGAATGCAAATTGCATGTTGGCCTTATTACACAGGGACTGCAGCTAACATAAAGTAGCCTTGTTGCAAATGTAATAATTTAAGAGAGAGCATACCTTGAGTACTATGCATAATTCTGATCTTAAGAAAAAATACATGCCTTGGAGGTGATGCAGCGTGAAGGCATTAAAGTGATTTTTGAGATGAAGCTATTAACTGATGAGGCAAAATTGTGTAGGGTGAAATTCTATTCCATAGAATACAGAAAAATGAAATGTAATCACTATGTAATATTAGAACTGATGGTATCAAGTCTTAACTGGACTGTGGAAGGATTGCAAACTGGAAACAGTGCTCTAACATGCTGAAAAGTAAAAAAAAACTTCAGATGCTAGTTATGACAGGTGAGGCAGCATCCGTGGAAAGGTAATGAAATCAATGATCCTTCATCAGACTGACAAAGGGAAGAACAAATTGATTTTAAGTTGCAGGAAAGGTAGGTGAGAAGGATAGGACAAAATAAGGGCTGATCATAGGGGCATCTAGATGGTGATTAGGATTCTTTGTATTAGACATTCCCTTAGGTTAGGCTGTAGTAATGAAGAGAGAAAATTTTAACCAATGTCACAGATGGATGACCCACAGAAATGGCTGGTGCAGATAGAGACAGAGAAATCGAGTTGCCTGAAGTTGGAGATTTCGATATAGAAGTTTGTCAAGTTGGCCTAATTATAATAGTGCAGGATGCCCCCAAAAAGAGGTATCAGAGTGGAAGGGAGATAGCAAATTAAAATGGCAGGCAATTGGAAACTCCGGGTCATTCCTGCAGATTTTTTTTTCCTTTTACCAAAAATGAACACAAATGCTCATTAAAACAATCAATCAATTTATATTTTGTTTCTCCAGTATAGAGGAGGCTATACTGAGAACTGTTTTTTTTAAAATTTAGATATACAGCATGGTAACAGGCATTTTAGCCCACGAGTCCATGCCTCCCGACTCTTGTTCTGTCCAGGAGGTAACGGTTGAGATAAAGAAGTCACACAGAAAGGCTGGAGAACCTAATCAGATCTCGCAGCATCCATGGGAGGTAAAGTTATATACCGATATTTTGGGCCTGAGCCCTTCTTCAAAGTTGTGGTGGTACACCACTGACCTACTGCAGGGGGCAACCTCTGTACCTGCAGAAGAGCATTGGGATAAGAGAACACCTGGCCGGCTGTTAATCAGCCGACCTGAATAGACCAAGCCCCACCCGGTCAGGTGTCAATCACCCTCCAGGATATAAGCCAGAGCCGGCCCTTTGAAGTCACTCTCAGAGCTTACAGCAGCGCAATCTCACAGCTGGCTCTGTGGAAGTTTACGTCGAATAAAGCCTGTTGTACAGTTCTTGGTTTTGTGTGTTTGCTCCTGACCTACAGAGCCCACCTCACTGACAAAAGACAAAGGAGGAAAAACCCAACACCCAACCCCAACCAACCAATTTTCCCTTGCAACCGCTGCAACTGTGTCTGCCTGTCCCGCATCGGACTTGTCAGCCACAAACGAGCCCGCAGCTGACGTGGACGTTACCCCTCCATAAATCTTCGTCCGTGAAGCCAAGCCAAAGAAAGAAAGAAGATACAGCGCACCAAAAAGGTTGAAAGCAGAGTTAAGAGTTCAGGGGCTTTGCTCACTCTGATAAAAGCCACAGTCAAGCAGTCAAGACAGAGACAGAAGAAATAAAATAATTCAAAAGAGTACTTATGGGAGGATGGCAAGAGGAAGTAAAATCAAGATGGCTTACGATATTTGGGCTTGTAATAAATGGTCATGGTTAGACTAACTCCTGAGACGGAGAAGCAAATGATAAGAACACAAGATCATAAGAAATAGGAGCAGAAGTAGGCCTACTTCACCATTCAATGAGATTATGGCTGATCTAATGATAGGGTCATCTCCACCTACCTACTTTCTCCCGATATCCCTTAATTCCCCCACTTTATAAAAATCTATCCAATCTTGTCTTAAATATATTCACTGAGGTAGCCATCACTGCTTCAAAAAGTAGCAAATTCCACATATTCACCACCTTCTGGGAAAATAAATTCCTCTTCATTTCTGTCCTAAATTTGAGGATTTTGAGCCTGGATTTTGAGGCTATGTACCCGAGGTCTAGTCTCCCCCACCAACGGAAACAACTTATTTACCACTATCTTATCTATGTCTTTTATAATTTTATACATTTCTATAATATCCTCTCTCATTCTTTGAAATTCCAGCAAGTACAGTCTCAGATGACTCAAAATTTCTCCTCATAGTCTAACCCCTTCATCTCTGGGATCAACCTGGTGAACCTCCTCTACACCGCCTTCAAAGCCAGTACATCCATCCTCAATTAAGGAGACCAGAACTACGCACAGCACTCCAGATGCAATCTCACCAATACCTTGTAGAGGTGAAGCCTAACCTCCCTGCTTTTAAATTCCATCCCTCTGAGAATGAAGGCCTACATTCGATTTGCCTTCTTGATAGCCTGCTGCACCTGGAAGTCAACCTTTTACAATTCATGCACAAGCACTCCCAAATCCTTCTGCATGGTAACATGCTGCAATTGCTTTCCATTTAAATAATATTCTGATCTTCCATTTTTCCTTCCGAAGTATATAACCTCACATTTGCCAACATTGTACTCCACCTGCCAGACCCTTGCCTAGTCACATATCTCTCTGCATCCTATGCAAAATTTGATTTTCCACTCAATTTAGTGTCATCAGCAAACTTAGATGCACTATGCTCTGTCTGCTCTTCCAAATCATTTATAAATATTGTGAACAATTGCCCAGCACAGATCCCAATGTCACACCAATTGCAAACCTGAACCCTAACTCTTTGCTTTCTATTGGTTAACCAATCCTCTATCCATCACTCCCAAGTCTCTGCATTCTCATCTTCTGTATGTCTTTTAAATATGGCAACTTATTGAATGCCTTCTGGAAACCCAGGTAAACAATGTCAATCTGCTCTTCTCTATCTGCCACACTAATTATATCCTCAAAGAACTCTGGTAAATTTGTCAAACAGAACCTGCCTTTGCTGAACCCATGCTGCGTCTTCCTGATGGATCCATTTCACTCCAGGTGCCTTGTTATTTCTTCTTTAATGATTGCTTCAAAATAACTGGCATATAGTTCCCAGTTTTACAACAAAACAAATGGTTACTAAAACAAAAATTGCTTTTAATTTTCTTTAAACATAAAAACACGATCAAACTTTAACTTATTATTATTAACTTAACTTAACCTAACTTAATCCCCTTCTAATTCTAACTGCACGTGTTTGCAATGCATATATGTTCAGTATCTTTGCTTTACAGTTCAATCTCACTTCTCATTCCTCCAAGTTCACCGGTATCATTCTTATACTGTGCACAGAATTTAACATTTATGAATTTTCACCAGACTCTGGTGATTAAAGTTAAATGATTACCACTCAAGAAGGTTTTTGTTGGTTTCAGAGAGAGATTCGATACTCATTGGACACACACAAACTGAGTTACTTCCATCAGTCACTTCAGTGTCTTGCCGAAGAAACTTGCCCCATCAGGATTTTCCAAGTGATAACCTCTTCTTCCAGTTCACCACCAAGTTACTCTTGTTTCCCTTATTTCAGGTGAAACACTCTTGCCAGCCATTTCCTCTTGTAAGGATCACAAGGGTTTTCTCCAGGCTGAACTCAGAACTCACATCCTGCCTTCCAAAATGGGGTCTTCAACAAATTGCCAGGTTGCCATACTGCAGCTTCTGAAAGTCACTGCAGAACTCCAACTGACTTCTCTCTCTCTTAGAGAAAGCCTGTTTGGTCTTTTTCTGCTTGCAAAACCTCATGACTTTCTTGCAGGGCTCCAGACCCAGTCTCTGAAAGATTTTATCAGCCTCTGAGTGTGGACTGTTTCATTTGCAACTGCTTTTGAAGTTCCTTAACAAAGCATTTCCAAAATAGTTTTTATTATCTTTGCAAAGGCACTTGGTGCCTCAATGATTCACTTTCAGCGAAGCACTTGCATTTTAAATGAGATGTGAAGTATTACTTTGTGGTGATCTACACTAACCCCCCCCCCCCACCCCCACAATCTGTCTCTTTTAAAAAACATATTTATATATAATATAAAATATAATAAAACCCATCACACCAGCCTTTTGTCCTCATTCTTTTTTGCATAGTGGCATGACATTCACCATCTTCCAATCTGTCTAGAGTCTGGACCTGCCCAGAGTTCACAGAATTTTGGTAAATTATTACCAAAGCCTCAACATCAACCTCTGCCATTTGGTGCTTTTTAAAGTTTTCCTAATCTTCTAGTTTCCCACTGTTCTTGACAAATTTGTGCACAAGTTTGACACCATCCTTTATTTCCTCAGTTATCCAGGGCTGGATGCCCCTGACCTTACTGTCCTTGCTTTTCATTGAGCACTGTGAAATATCTCTACGAATGTCTTCCACTGTTCTTCAACCATCCCTCTATATAGCCTGCATTCCCAGTCCACCCTGTTCAAGAAAGCCATCACAGATACATTCTATGAAGTCCTCCTCAAGGTTGCTTCAACCAACTTAATTCACCTAGTCCATATGCATGTCAAAGCCCCCCATGATAACTGCTGTTCCAACCTTAATGCCTCCATTATTTCTTTGTTTTTTTACCTGTGCCATTATTGGGTGGTCTATAAACAAATCCCACCAGTGATATTTTCCTTTATTATTCCCAATCTCTACACAGGTAGATTCAATTTTTTGCTCCTTGGATCTTACATCATTTGTCACTATTGCCCTAATTTCATTCTTAACTAAGAGCGCTACCCCACTTACCTCATCTTCCTGCCTATCCTTCCGAATTACCTGATATTCTTGGATACTTAATTCCAAATCCTCTCTACCCTGCAAACACGTTTCTGTAATGGTCACTAAATAAAAATCAGAATTTATTGTCACGAACAAGACACAAAATGCAGGTGTTTTGCTCAGCATCATAGTGGAAACATTCATATCATGAATGATCTTACAACAATAATATTAAAAATAATGTTAATAGTGCATGAAAAGTATGTTCATTGATTATTCAGGAATCTGATGGCAACGGGGAAGAAGCTGACCTTGTGCTGCTGAATGCTTGTCTTTAGGCTCCTATACCTGCTAACAGATTGAAGAGGGCATAGCCTGGGTGGTGGGAGTCTTTGAGGATAGAGGCTGCTTTTTTAAGACATTCCTTATACCCCTTTGTACCAATTTGTGCCACAAGTTCACTGACTTTGTTTCGAATACTATGGGCATTCAGCTAAGGTGCCCTTATACCCATTGTGCCTTTAAGATCTGGTCATCTTTGCCTCTATTGCCCTTTATTTGTACCCCTCTGCTCTCAGTTTCTCTTTTTTAACTTTTGCTTTTACTTTATCCACACTCTTCTCTTTTACTTCATCCATCGCTCTCCAATCTGTTGAACCCACCCCTACTATTTAGTTTAAAGCCCTGTCCACAATTCTAGTTATGCAATTCACCAGGATACAGGTCCCATCATGGTTCAGATGGAGTTTGTCCCCTTTGCACAATTCCTTCTTTCCCCAATATTGTTGGCAATTTCTCATGAATTAGAACCCTCTTCTCCCACACCAATCCTTGAGCATGGATTTAACTCTCTAATCTTTCTTGTCCCTGCACCAATTTGCATGTGGCTCAGGTAATAATCCAGAAATTACTGAATTTTTGGTTCTGCTTTTTAATTTGGTCCCTAGCTCCTCAAATTTCCTTTGCAGAACTTTTTAAAAAATATTTAGACATATAGCACAGTAACAGGCCTTTTCTGCCCACGAGACCATACCATCCAATTACACCCAATTGACCTATAATCACTGTACATTTTAGAGGGTGGGAGGAAACCAGAGCCGGAAAAAAACCCATGCAGAGACTGGGAGAATGTAGAAACTCCTTACACACAGTGCACAATTCAAATTCCTGCCCCAGTCATTGGCGCTGTATCAGTGTTGCACTAACCACTACACAAACCATGCCGCCCTTTAGACATACACCATAGTTACAGGTCCTTTTGACCAACTAGCCTGTGCTGAGCAATTACACCCAATTAACCTACAACCCCAATACATTTTGAACAGAAACTGGAGTGCCTGGAAGAAATCCATGTAGACACAAAGAAAATATAAAAACTCCTTACTGACAGCATCAGATTCAAACCCTGGTCGCTGGCGTTAGAAGAGCATGTGCTAACTGCTACGCTAACCATGCCACCCTATGTTGCTAACATTGAGTGCAAGATTGTTGTTACAGCACCACTCAACCAGCTGATCTATCTCACTCCTGTACATTTCCTCATTGCTGTCTGTAACTATGCCGACAACCATAGTGTCATCAGCAAATCTGGAAATGGCATTTGAATCATGCCTAGCCACACAGTCATGTGTGTACGGTGAGTAGAGCAATGGGCTAAGCACACATCCTTGAGGTGTTGATTTTCAGTGAGAAGGAGATTTTGTTTCCAATGAAGAAGTCAAGGATCCAATTGCAGGGGAAGGTGCAGAGGCTAAGTTTTGAAGCTTTCTGACCAGTACTGAGGGGATGATAGTATTGAAAGCTGAACTGTAATCAATGAAAAGTAGCCTGATATATGTGTTCCTGTTGTCTAGGTAATCCAGGGCTGAGTGGAGAGCAGTGAGAATACATCTGTTGTGGAGTGAATTCCAATGGGTACAGATCTTTACTTAGGTATGGGTTAATTCTGGCCATGACTAACCTCTCAAAGCATTTAATTACAGTAGATGTAAGTGTTACTTGGCGGTAGTCATCGAGGCAGCTCACTCTGCTCTTTTTGGGGACCAGTATAATTGATGCCCTTTTGAAGCAGGTGGGAATGTCCAACTGCAATAAAGGAGTCAATGAAAATGTCCATGAACCCTCAGTTAGTTGATTGGCACAGATTTTCAATAGTCTGTCATCAGGGGCTGACACCCTGCAAGGGTTCACCCTCTTGAAGGATTTTCTAACATTAGTCTCAAAGGCAGATATCAGCTTCTGAAGGAATTCTTTATGGTACCGTTGAATTCTCCTTTTCAAAGCAAGCACATTGCACAGACCAAGCAGCTTAAAGTATCACAATGAAGCCATTTCTACTTGCCTTATCACAGACATTCTCTTGTTGTTCACATCCCTCCTGTTAAAAATAACTTGCATTTCTTTATTCCTAGGTCTGACTAAAGGATGCATACACAAAGCATTAATACCATTATGAATTTCTAAGGATAAAATCCCATCTGCTACTGTTCTGCCCACTTTACAACCAATGATCATCATCTCATTGCCCAAAATGATCCTGTTCACTATTAACATTATCATTTTCATGGCATCTGAAAACTTATTAATCATACCAAATCATTACACATGAAACAATATGGGCCCTAACCCTGATCCCTGTGATAAACTATTGGGCAGAGCCTTCCAACCACAAAGACAACATCCATTATCACCTCTCTCTCCCGTTACCAACTTTTGTTTCAATTGGCCAATATTCCTTGGATCCTAATGATTTTCAGCTTCTTGATCAGTTTCCTGTAAAGCCCTTATCGAAATTCATGTGGACTACATCAACCTCATTGCCTTCATCAATATATTCTGTTACATCATTGAAAAATGTAATCACTTTGGTCAGGCATGATCTTTTCTCACATCAGAGAGCCTTGACAGTCTAGGATAAACAAAATGGCAAAAAGAGGATGACCAGGTACCATCAATATGACCAACTACATGAAGGATCTTCACATGAAGATTCCTCAATAGAAAAACTCACTCAGAGACTCATTTAAGGACTCCAAATTGTGCACTTTATTGATTTTCTTTTTGTTCTCTCTGTATTGCACAGTCAGTTATTTTCCATTCATTATCTGTTTACAGTTCTTTGTTTACTGTGTACAGTTTTTTTTGCATTACAATTAGTGGTAATTCTACTTCTTCTTCTTCTTTGGCTTGGCTTCGCGGATGAAGATTTATGGAGGGGGTAAATGTCCACGTCAGCTGCAGGCTCGTTTGTGGCTGACAAGTCCAATGCGGGACAGGCAGACACGGTTGCAGCGGTTGCAGGGGAAAATTGGTTGGTTGAATTCTACTACGCCTGCAGGAAAAGGAATCTCAGTGTTGTATGTGTTATCACGTATGTACTCTGACAATAAATCTGAAATCTGATCATATAAGTAGCACTAATCCAGCAAATGTTGTGGCAGATATGACCCACAAACTCATTAAGGGGATGGAGAAAATTCCCATTGGGTCAAAGAAACATTAACCAACTAAAAGTCCCAAAAAATGTACCTATATTCAAATAAGCCAGCCAGGAATAGACAAGATGGGGGTTTTCCCACAAAAGCGGAATCCTGCTAATGTCAAGCTTCTGATCTGCCCACAGCATGAGGGATCATGCCAAGCTTCTTGTGAGATGGTAATAGACAAGAGGGTGGCTTTCTAGCAAACAAGATTTCTTGTCTAGCTTGCCCACCTGTTCCACAACATCTAAAGATGCAAAATAGTAGTTCTTCCTGTGCCTGTGAAACCAGTGTTTCCAGTTCATGCTTCACAACCTGAACAATGTCTTCCACTGTGAATAAATTAATTAGTAATTCTCCTTTAATAAATGGATGCACAACATCAATTTTTTAATAGTTATGTTAAACCTGAATGTACTAATGAGTGGTTCTCAAGCTATTCTTTTCCATTCACATACCACCTTAAGTTATCACTTACTATCCTCAGAGCACCTATGACATCTTATGCTCTGTGGTTCGTAAGGGATTACTTAAGGTAGTATGTGAGTGGAAAAAATCTTGCAAACCATTGCACTAATCGTAAAACATTACGATCAGCAATTGCAAAATTATGTACTATTAGCATGTGGACAAGTCCATCCATTTATTGGATAACTACATGAGCTTTTAAATTTCAAGCCCAGCAAGTTTACAATGGCCCCTGGGGGGCAGATTAAGGCATGAATCAAATCCTCATGCGACAAGTCTACATGGTTGATACCTGCTGGTCTTAGCAGAACTAAAAATGAGCAATAAATGTATTCCTTTGAGGTGTTGCTTGCATCCCAATAACATGTTAATGAAAACTTCTGGAATCGAAGTTTGGATCCAGTCAAATCAGAACAAAATTAGGCAGAACACTAACATTGGGAGCTGCACATCCAAAGGAAGTTGGTAAGGCTTTGGAACGAAAATTTGACAGTGGTTAGCTTGATAAGTAATAAATATAATAACATATAATAAAATATTTAAAATAACTTCAACATAGAAGTAGAACTCCTGGAAGTAGAAAAAAAAGATACGAGTATTCCATAGATGTGGCAGAACTCACAAAGGGTGTACTACACGGTTGGATTTTGAAATTAAAAGTGATTGCATGCCAGGAGGTACTCCTATATTTAAAACATGTTAACTTTTTTATAGATAATTGCATGTACACTTAAAACACTCTTAACAGGACCTAAACTAAAATCAGCCCAAGTTTAACAAGCAGCACACAACCGCATCCCAGGAACAGCAGCAGGCACTCTTGAAAATGAAGAGCCAGACTAGAGAACATAAAGGACACTGACCTGCTGAACTTCTCCAGCATTTTATGTTTTTACTTCAACCACAGTGTGTGGTGGTACACCACCGGCCTACTGCAGGGGGCAACCTCTGTACCTACAGGAGAGTAAGGGGACAGGACAACACCTGGCTGGCTGCCAATCAGTCGCCCTGAAGGGATCAAGCCCCACCGGTCGGGTGTCAATCATCCTCCGGGATATAAGCCTGCGCCAGCCTCCCGAGGCCTCACACTGAGTTGCTGCAGCCACAGCCAGCCTGGCTCTGTGTTGGTCTTAGTGGATTAAAGCCTGTTGTAGTCTTTACCTTGTGTGTGTCTGATTCTGGCAAACAGCACACCACACAGTGTCTACAGAATTTTGTGATTAACATCAGAATCAGCAAAATTGCTGACGGCAACACAGGGCGATATGGATGCAAAACAGCAAAATCAACATGTAACAGTCAGAACTGAGTGATCTTCCAACCGTAAATCAGACTCAAGCTCTCCAGGCCTAATATATCGATGCAGGAGTGGTGGTAAATAATTAAACAGCTGATTGGCCACTCTTGCTCTTTGTTGTTATTTATTTCCTCTCTCTCTCTCACACACACACACACACACACACACACACACACACACACACACACACACACACACACACACACACACACACACACACACACACACACACACACACTCTCTCTCTCTCTCTCTTGCTGCGACTTTCCTATGGGAAAGTTTTTTGCCTTCATTTTAATCTTTTCTTCCTTCGCATTCCTGTACTCACGCAAAAACCTGGATCATTTCTATTCCAGAATGCAATTGTCCATTCTACACTTGCCTGATTGCAAATCTGGCATCTGCAGATGCCAGGGAATGTACTAGGGGTTGAGGCAGACTATCCCCAGTGTGAGATGACGTCATCTTTGCAGGGTGGCCTCGCTTCTTGGGCTGGGCAACGACCATGGGGTCGGTGGGATTGAGGTGCGCTAGCTTCAGCCTGTCCATGGTAAACAGCTCATGTCTGCCACCCAAGTTCAGCGTGAACGTCAAATCAGAACGCTGTATAACCCTGTTTGGCCCCTCATACGGTTGCTGCAGAAGAGCGACGGTCGGGCCCTGCCAGACAAAAACGAACTCAGCGAAAAGCAGCTCGCCAGGAATGTGAGTCGGGCGGGTGCCATGCCTGGGCGGCGGTGGGGGTTCGAAGGAGTCCATGCGTGCCCTGAAGTGAGGAAGTAGTTCATGTGGCAACCGCTGGGGATTGTGAGGTGTGTTGACGAACTCACCAGATAGTGCCAGCAGTGCACCATAGACCACCTCAGCTGATGATGACTGCAGATCTTCCTTCGGAGTGGAGCGGATGTCCAGGAGCACCCAAGGCAGTTCATCCATCCAGTCGGGACTGGTGAGGCGGGCCATGAGCACTGACTTAAGGTGGCGGTGCAGACGTTCGACCAGTTCATTGGCCTGCGGGTGGTAGGCCGTAGTGCAGTGTAGCTGTATCCCCAACCTGTTGGTGAGCTGTGCCCAGAGCGCAGATGTGAACTGGGCACCACGATTGCTGGTGAGCTGAGCTGGGATGCCGAACCAGGCGACTCAACCATTCAACAGGGCTCGGGAGCAGGAGTCAGTGGTGGCGTCTGGCATCAGGATTGCCTCAGGCCAGCAGTGGTGCGGTCCACCACCGTAAATAGGTTGCCCTGGGAAATGGGTAAGGGCCCGACGATGTCCACGTGAATGTGGCTGAACCGTTCCCAGACATGCACCTTGGACATCTGGCAATGGATGCATGTTCTGGCTCAGCCCGCGATCTTCTTCCGCAGCCCATGCCATATGAACCGTTCTGCCACCATCCGGACTGTGGACCTGATGGACGGATGTGAAAGGTCGTGGATGTGACGGAAGACCTGCCTGCTCCACTGCTGCGGAACCACTGGCCACGGGCTTCCCAAGGAGATATCGCACAGGATGGTGCCTTCGCCGCTCAGAGTCAGGACGTCTCGGAACCACAGGACGGTGATGGCGGTCTTGAAGGCCCTCGTCTCCTCATCAGCTTCCTGGTCCCGGGTGAGCTGGTCAAACTCGAGGCCGGGCGTAAGCGCGCAGATGGCCGGTTGCAAGAGTGCATCAGCAACCACATTGTCCTTCCCCATCTTGTGCCGAATGTTAGTGGTAAACTCCGACACAAAGGAGAGGTGACGCAGCTGGCGGGCCAACCAAGGATCCTTTGCCATCGCGACCGCCTGGGTGAGGGGTTTGTGGTCGGTGAAGATGGTGAAAGTCCTCCCCTCCAAAAAATGGTGGAAATGCCGCACCACCAGTTACATGCCCAGTAACTCGCGGTCGATGGGACTATACTTGCATTCCGGCGGGTGGAGCAGGCGGCTGAAGAATGCCAGTGGCTTCCATTGCCCATTCACCTGCTGCTCCAGGACAGCACTGACGGCTGTGGCAGAGAGATCGACAAAGAGTGCCATATGCAGGGTGGTGTGCGGGTGGGCGAGCATGGTGGCCTCGAATGTGGTGCAGGCTTCTGGGTTCCAAGCAAGCGGCTTGTGCTTGGCTGAAATGAGGGAGAACAGCGGCTGCATGATGCGCACAGCTCCCAGGATGAAGCGATTGTAAAAGTTGACCATACCCGCAAACTTCTGCAGCCCCTTGAGGCTGTTTGTGATGTGGGAACTCCCTGATTGCGGCAACCTTCGCAGCGGTGGGCGTGGCTCCTTCGGCCATGATGTTATGGCCCAGGAACTGCATGGACTCTTTCCCGAACTGCCACTTGGCCAGGTTGATGGTAAGGCCGAAGTTGGTGAGCTGGGAGAAAAGGGCATGTAGGTGGGTCTTGTGTTGCGCCCGGTCCTTGCTGGTGACAAGGATGTCGTCCAAATATATAAAGACGAAATCCAAGTCCCTGCCCACAGAGTCCATGAAGCGCTGGAAGTTCCGAGCGGCATTCTTGAGCCCGAATGGCACGCAAAGGAATTTGAACAGGCCAAAGGGGGTGATGATGGCCGTCTTAGGGTGCACTGGGATCTGGTGATATCCGTGCACCTGGTTAACCTTGGAGAAGACCCTCGTGCCGTGCAGGTTGGCCATAAAGTCCTGGATGTGAGGGATGGGGTAACGGTCAGGAATGGTTGCCTCTTTGAGCCGTTGATAGTCTCCGCAAGGATGCCACCACTGGAGGCTTTCGGGACCAGGTGGACCGGCAAGACCCACAGGGTGTCGGACCGCCAAATGATCCCCAGCTCCAACAGGTACAAAAACTCCTTCTTCGCTACCTGGAGCTTGTCAGGCGGGACCCAGCGTGCCTTGGCGTGAACCGGTGGGCCCTGGGCGGGGTTGTGGTGGAACACCCCGTGGCACGACGAGAACTGTGGCTTGAGGAGTGTCGGGAAATCATCCATGATCTGCTGGACCTCATTCTGGGCGTGCTGATCGTTGCCATCTGTGGTTGCTCCGAATGGCCTGGGCATCCACAAGGCGCCTACCTCGAATGTCCATCAGAAGCCCGTGTGCGAGGAGGAAGTCTGCACCCAGGATGGCAGTCGGGAAAGACAAGACAGTGAATCTCCACGCAAAATTCTGTTGGCCGATCTGAAAGTGGACTGTCTTGTCGCCATACGTCCGGATTGCCATTGCGTTGGTCGCACGGAGGGGAGCTCCACAAAGTTGGTTCCTGGATTCGATGGCCGTGGCCGGTATAACGCTGATCTGGGCTCCACTGTCAACAAGGAACCGCCAGCCGCTGACTGAGTCTCGCAGGTAGAGAAGGCTGTGTCCTTGGCCAGCCGCTGCAGCCATTAACAGTGGCCAGCCTGGTCGTTTCCCTGGAATGAGCAGGGCTGACGACACTTCCGAGCCTTAGCTCCCCAGCGCTGGTGGTAGAAGCAGAGGCCTATAGTGGATGCTGTGGCCTTGGTTATGGTCTTGGGGGCCCCTGCAGGGGCCGGGTGCTCTACAGCAATGCTAGGAGCGGGATTGGCGTGGTTATGCCCATGCCTCGTGACCTGCTGGACCACTAAGCCTTCCAAGAATAGTGTGAGCCATAGCTCTTGGGCCTTCTGGGCGACCTTCCTCGGGTCAGTGAAGCTCTCCTGAACCAGCAGTGGGCGGATGTCCCCGGGTATATGTTCAAGAAAGATGCGCTCAAAAAGTGGGCAGTTGGTGAGCTCACCCATGAGCGCGAGCATCTTGTCCATTAGTTCCATCGGTGACCTGTCCCCCAAGGCATCGAGGTGCACCCGAGCAGCACGCTGGTGTCTGGATAGTCCGAGGGACCCGGTAAGCACTTGCTTGATGGTCTCGAACTGTCCTCAGCATACATTTGGTGGTGGCCTGGTCCAGGGCAGTGACCACATGGTAGAATTTGGTCGTGTCGGACGAAATCTGCAGAGGTGAAACTGGGCCTCCAGGTGGCCGAACCAGGTCTCAGAACCCAGAATTCAGGCAGTTTCACAACTATAGCGCTGATCCCAGGCTTGCTCATGATGGGTTCAAAGACGTTTTAACCAGTTGGGGACACCAATTGTAGCAGCGGCTACACTGCTCCTGCAATAACACACACAAAACCAGACGGGTTGAGTTCAGTGAGCAGACTGGTTTATTGCAGGCTGCTGGGCTGCACTTGTACTTCCAGCCCGGACCTGGTTGAGAACCGCGCTGGAGGGCGCTGATATCACCTGGGTGTCACGTAGTCCCCAAGCGCGGGTTTCTGAGCCCCGAGCTGGAATGATGGGAAACCCCCGATGGCACTATTTTGGCCGGCTGCCCCGCCGCTTGGCTTACAAGCGGGGCCGGTTCGCCTGCCTTGTCGTCACAACAGGACCTTTTATTAGCTAAGGCATGGAAATAAAAGAACATGGAGATTGTCCTAACTACATTTAATACCAGGAAACCACAGTTTGAGTACCAGAAGTTACAAGATTTGAGTCTGATGATAATGTCCATGAGGTCCAAGAGCCAATTAACTACAAAAGCAAATTGTTCTGGATTGAAAGATCCTCCATATCTCATGAAATAAAGAAAACAGCTCTACAGGGGATAACTGTGAAGCCAGTTCATCATCCAAACACTCACAGTCCCACCTCAGATTGAAGAATGAATCAATAAGTATTTTCTGGAAAGACACTTGGAAAGTCTTTTCATCCAAAAATTTGTCCTTTATGTGTGAGCTCTCGACTCCAATCCATACAAAGTTTTCCAATGTAACCTTGCACAACCTTGACAAGATGCAGAAAAGGTTGTTTGTCAACTAAAATTCAAAAAAGCAGGGTGTTACTTTGTAAATAACTTAAAAGTGCATTTTAAATCAAAGGTCACAGGCAGATTGCTTAGGAAATGGGAGCTATCTGCCTGGTTTAGTTGAGTTATTTTCTTAAATTTATGCTGAGATGTATTGTTATGCAACCTAAATGAGGCTTTTATACCTCCTGAAGAATATGTGGTGCTAGTAAAAGGGAAGTATTCTTTTCTGCAACACAAACATGTTCACATTGATAAGAAGTAAGTTGATTTTAATCATCATATGCTAAATGTACAGTATCAGATTCAAACAAGAGTCATTCAGTTAATATTCACCACAAGCTTAGCAACAGCACAAAGCCAGGAGAAACATTTTGTTTGGATTATGAATAAGAGTGAAAAAAGTCAGCAAATAAAAATGATGCTAAACACTGCTGTCATCAGAAATATTGTCAGTAAAATTAAAATTAAAACTTGCTCTTCAATGGATTTTAAGAAATATGTTTCCTAAGAATTAAATTGAAATGGCAAGATGGAATTCATAATAAATTAACAGCATCCTGGTTTTAACACTTGAATAATGCTGTGTAAAATATCATAGAATTATATTATCAGATTAATAAAATATGTTTTCAATAGATGCTTAATACTTTTTATTATCTTGCACCTATCTCAACTTGTATCTTGAAATTTTAATGCTTTAACAACTATATCATACACAAGGATTGGAATGAAACCAAAGGGACAAATTTTCGAGGCATATATAAAAACAGCTACAAATTGGAGAAAGCCTGCCACATGCATCAAGTTATCTAAAGTAAAAAAAAATAGCTGGTTCTTTTAAAACAGCTGTTTCAGCTTGTGTAGATTCTGCTACTGTAATAAACATGCCATTATTAGCTGCTCCCATGAAACCACAGCAATATTGCTCTTATTGCAGTCAAGAATATTAATTAAAAATCTTAAAAGAAAAACACGTATATAGCTTTAATTCCCAATCTTTTCAGGAAAAGGCACAAAATGTATAGTATTTTGCATAAATGCTCTATGATAAAATCCTCAGTACATGAAACTCAAGCAACCAGCAACAATGAAATAGAGGAAATAAATAATCATTAAAATAAATAAGAATAAATAAAAATTTAAATCAAAGTTTAAAACTGTAAAAATAAATGTTCTCCGAAGCAAACTACAATCCCTTGGTGAAGAAGGGAGCAAACATTCAGTCAGCCCGAGTCATGCCCTGCCTAGAGCAGCTGCTTGAATAAGGTTTCAATAAAATAGTGTTTGAATAAAATGATGGTGCTAAGGATGAAGAGATGGCTGATGTTGTTCACCGCCAGGGCAACTCTCACAAAGTGACTCCCTATCCCTGCCTCTTAAGAGTCTTTATCTTTATTAGTACTAAGTATATTAGTAAGGCTTTATCTGTAAATTTGGCAGAGATCAGGTTAATTACGATGGCAGCAGTTATCGCAGCAAACAAAATTTGACCTTAAATTTAAATTTTGTAAGTTATGGGAATTACCTGATTAAAGTAAACTTTATGTAATTAAGGACTACAATATTGATTTTATTTCAAATTAGTTTACATTTTGCACTGTCTTTTATCTTTTAAATTGTTAACTGTTTATTCCTAATGCAGATGTATAACTATAGTAAGGCATTGTGTGACAGATTATGTTGTGTTTGTATTGTATATAGATATGTTTTTGGGAGATAAATTGGGGCAGGTTTTTTAAGTGTAGGTCACATACAAACAGATCTTATTTTAAATACTGGAGCTCTGCTCATACTAGACATGTCGGCCCCAGAGCCTTTGGAAAAGCTTTGGAGAGTGCCCAAGAGACTTCACTAATGGATTGTTATTTACAAAAAGGCATCAGATGAAAGAATTTGACAGAGCCGCAGACTGTCTGGAGTCGAATTTGCTGTTCTAGGAGGGTCATGTGGTTTTGCAAGCAGAGAGAGTCAAATAGTTTTTCTCTCTGAGAGAGTGAGAGAGAGAGATAGACAGACAGAGTTCAGTTCTACAGTTTTACAGTCAACAGCAGCAGCTGGGACTGGAACAAGACAAGCTGGCAAACTTGTGGATAACCCCATTTGGAAGACAGGTTGTGAGTGCTTAGTTCAGCCCAGTCAAAGTCCTTGTGGTTCATGCAAGAGGAAAGGAATGGCTGTCTAATGTTTCACTTGAAATAAGGAAAACAAAAAGGAACTCTGTGGTGACCTGAAAGAAAGAGGTTATCATCTGGAGAACCCTGAGGAGGCAAGTTTTTTTTCGGCAAGACACTGAAGTGGCTGATTAAAAAGCAATCAGCTGTGGGTGCCAAGTGAACAACAAATCTCTCTTTGAAAACTGACAAGAACCTTCCTCAGTGGTAACCGTTTACCTTTCAAGCACTAAAGCCCGGTGAACTTTATACATATGAATTTCTGTGCACGATATAAGAATTGCCTGCAACCAGTGAACTTGGAGGAATGAAAAGTGAGGTTGGACTGTGAACCAAAGAACCTTTCTGAACTTGCACACATGTGCGCTTTGAATTTACAGAACCTTTCTGAACTTGCACACATGTGCGCTTTGAATTTACAGAACCTTTCTGAACTTGCACACATGTGCGCTTCGAATTAGAAGGGGGTAAAGTTAGGTTAGTTAAGTCAATAATAATAAGTTAAAGTGTGATCCTGTTTTTATGATTAAAGATAATTAAAAGCAACTTTTGTTTAAGTCACCATTTGTCTTCATAAATATCTACTGCTGCTGGGTTTTGGGGTCCTCTGAGTTTGCAATGATTGTACGAGTGGCTCAAGCAACCAGAAAATTTGCATATCCAGCATCTCCAATCCCCATAGGTGCCAGATAGTGGCGGTTTTCCTACATATACTTATAATTAAATAAACAGCATCACTTATATTTTGAAGTGTATTCCACATTTGAGATTTTGAGATCCCTGTCTTACTACAGAAAAGCAAAAGCCCTTTTAACTAAGGTCTGAAAACAACTGGTTGCTACCCAAAACAACACTGACCATTTCAAATTTTGTCAAACTCCCTTTCTGAGTGATTATCTTGTGCTCCACCTGTGGAATAACTTTTGAAAGCTGGAATCAAGCATTATTAAATCTAGATATATAACAATATGGAGTCTTAACTAGAAAAAAAAATTAGACTATAGTGTTCCAGTACATCGTACAAAATGTACAAGTATTTTTTCTTATTTTCTGAAGTTACTTTCTATCTTACATGTTTGCCAAAGAATCACACGTTTTCAGTTTACACAAATACCGTTTGAAACTTAATATAAAAAAAATTAAAATTATAAATTGAAACAACTGATTTTGATTTTAAAAAGGGGAAAATCAGCTTTTGTTATCCTTGAACAGAGCAACAAAATGAAACATCAGGAAAGTGTTACTTTATAGCCTGTATAAAAATTGATTCCTATTTAGTGGTTAAATTTTGATAAGTTAATGTATAACCCACTTTGCTATATTTCTATCCCATTAAAACATTTCTACAAGAATATATTAGCAATAGATTTGCCTAGCCCTGGGCCACTTTATCAAGCAATGAACAGAAGAAAAAAAAATACTGATTCTTTTCCATAAGAGTGCATACAAAGTGAAAGTAGAAAGAAAATGACCAAAACGATGAAACAAACATAGCCAACAAATGCAATTGAAAGCTAATATATAAAAGTGTAGACTGCACAGTGCAGTCTATGATTACAGGAAAAACTCATTAATATCAAAGTTATTCATTATTTTGTTATAAGGTACTCTTACATGAACAGAATATAGAGCAGTAACTTTAACTTCTGTTAAATGGTAAACTTTACACCAACGATGAGCATACATCAAATGCAATTAAGTTCAGTATGCCTACCGGCATTCAAACTGCTATCAGTGACACCAGCTTTAGACTGCAAAATCAGTCATAACTGAATCTTACATCCATAAAATTCCCAGTTTGAATCCTTGAACTCAAAAAGAACCTGTATTTGTTTACACATTATACCTCAAAAAAAATTTGTTTTAGCACAAACGGAGCATAGGACTTTCCGATTGCTAGTGCAAGGTAACTTGAAATTTTCATCCATATTCCAACAAACTATTAAAGAATTCACATGCATTAGGAATAAATTGAAGTTTGAAGACAAATAGTATTTTGCTCTATCGGTAATTGAAATAGAATTTGGTCTAAATGCTCAGCAGATTAGAACTAATGAAAGCTAACATTAATCCTTGATGCTCATTTTCCAACATGCTTTAGGCACTGGAACAATTCCAATAGATTGGAAGCTAGCTAATGTGATCCCAATATTTAAGAAAGGTGGTAGCAAAAAGAAAAAAAAAACATGGAATTAAAGACCAGTTACATCATATAACCATATAACCACTTACAGCACAGAACAGGCCAGTTCGGCCCTACTAGTCCATGCCGTAGCAAATCCCCACCCTCCTAGTCCCACTGACCAGCACCTGGTCCATACCCCTCTAGTCCCCTCCTATCCATGTAACGATCCAGTCTTTCCTTAAATGTAACCAATGATCCCGCCTCGACCACGTCTGCCGGAAGCTCATTCCACATCCCCACCACCCTCTGCGTAAAGAAATTTCCCCTCATGTTCCCCTTATAATTTTCCCCATTCAATCTTAAACCATGTCCTCTAGTTTGAATCTCCCCCACTCTTAATTGAAAAAGCCTATCCACATTTACTCTGTCTGTCCCTTTTAAAATCTTAAACACCTCTATTAAGTCCCCTCTCAATCTTCTATGCTCCAGAGAAAAAAGCCTGAGTCTGCACAACCTTTCCCTTCAACTCAAACCTTGAAATCCTGTCAACATTCTCGTGAACCTTCTCTGCACTCTCTCTATTTTGTTTATATCTTTCCTATAATTTGGTGACCAAAACTGTACACAGTACTCCAAATTTGGCCTCACCAATGCCTTGTACAATTTCATCATAACCTCCCTACTCTTGAATTCAATACTCCGATTTATGAAGGCCAACATTCCAAATGCCTTCTACACCACACCATCTACCTGAGTATCAGCCTTGAGGGTACTACTTACCATCACTCCTAAATCCCTTTGTTGCTCTGCACTCCTCAATTGTCTACCATTCAATGTATATGACCTATTTAAATTTGCCTTTCCAAAATGCAGCACCTCACATTTATCTGTATTAAATTCCATCAGCCATTTCTCAGCCCACACCTCCAGCCTTCCTAAATCACCTTTTAATCTACGGTAATCTACCTCACTGTCCACAACACCACCAATCTTTGTGTCATCCGCAAACTTGCTTATCCATTTCTCTACCCCTACATCCAAATCGTTAATATATATAACAAATAATAGTGGACCCAGGACCGAACCCTGAGGAACTCCACTAGTCACCGGCCTCCAATTGGACAAACAATTTTCTACCACTACTCTCTGACACCTTCCATCCAACCACTGCTGAATCCATTTCACTACCTCCTTATTTATACCTAATGCCTCCACCTTTTTTCCTAACCTCCTGTGGGGAACTTTGTCAAAAGCTTTACTAAAGTCCAAATAGACAACATCCACAGCTTTCCCTTCATCAACCTTTTTTGTAACCTCCTCGAAGAACTCAATCAGGTTTGTCAAGCATGATCTACCCCTGACAAAACCATGCTGATTACTCCCTATCAATCCTTGTACCTCCAAAAATTTGTAAATAGCATCCCTCAGAACACTTTCCATCAACTTGCCCACCACAGACGTCAGACTTACAGGCCTATAATTCCCAGGTTTGCATTTGGACCCTTTCTTAAACAGAGGAACCACATGCGCCACCCTCCAATCCTTTGGTACCACCCCCGTGGCCAGTGACATCCTAAATATCTCTGTTAATGGCCCCACTAACTGTCCACTAGCCTCCCTGAGTGTCCTTGGGAATATTTTGTCCGGTCCCGGAGATTTATCCACCTTTATCTTTTTTAACACAGCCATCACTACCTCCTCGGTTATCCTTATATGCTTCATGACCTCCCCACTATTTTTCTTTACTTCAACTGGTTCAACATTTTTTTCCCTAGTGAATACCGAGGCAAAGAAATCATTCAAAATTTCCCCCCATTTCCTCAGACTTCTCACTCAGCCTACCCTCGCTATCTACAAGGGGTCCAATTTTATCTCTCACTAATCTTTTACTTTTAATATACTTATAGAAACCCTTTGAATTTATTTCTACTCTGTCAGTCAAAGCCTCTTCATGCCTTTTTTTGGCCTTTCTAATTTCTTTCTTAAGATTCCTTCTACACTCCTTGTAGTCCTCCTTCAACTTCTCAGCTCCCTGCTCTTTATACCTCTTGTACACCTCCCTTTTTCTCCTAACCAAATTTCCAATATTCCTTGAAAACCAAGCCTCCCTATGACTTCCAGCCTTTCCTTTGATCCAGACTGGGAAATAACTACTCTGTACCCTCAAAATTTATTTTTTGAATATCCTCCATTTTTCATTAACATCCTTACCTGAAAATATCCTGTCCCACTCAATACTACCCAAATCCCTTCTTATTCCTACGAAATTTGCTCTTTTCCAATCCAGAACCTCAACTTTAGGCCTCTCCTTGCTCTTCCTTAAAACTACCCTAAAACTAACAGAATTATGGTCACTAGACCCAATTGGTTCTCCAACATTAATGTCCGCTACCTGACCTAGCTCGTTCCCTAACAGGAGATTCAGTATTACACCATCCCGAGTCGGTTCTTCTACTAACTGATTTAGAAAACAATCCTGAACACATTTAACGAACTCCAGCCCATCCAGCCCTCTAACCGTATGGGTATCCCAACCAATGTGTGGGAAGTTAAAATCTCCCATGATCATTACCCTATGATTTTCACGTTATCTCCCTACAAATTTGTTCCTCTAATTTCCTTGGCCCATTTGGTGGTCTGTAATACACCCCTATTAGCACCCTCTTGCCTCCTCCACCCCTCAATTCCACCCAAGCAGCCTCACTGGTCGATCCCTCCATACCATCCTGCCACCTCACGGCAGTAATGTCCTCCCTAACAAGCAGAGCAACTCCTCCTCCTTTTTTACCCCCTGATCTATCACATCTAAAACAAATGTATCCCGGAACATTAAGTTGCCAGTCCTGCCCCTCCTGTACCCAGGTCTCACTAATTGCCACAATATCGTGACCCCAAGTATCTATCCATGCTCTCAGCTCATCGACCTTGTTCACTATGCTTCTTGCATTAAAATATATGCATCTCAGAGAATGACCCTCACATATATTCTCTTTTTTACCTTCTACCCTAATCTCCATCCTACCTTTCTTATCTTTTTTATTCCTAGCTAGGTGGCCATACTCCCTGGACACTGCTCTCACCCTCTGTTCCCCACCCCCCTGCAAAAGGGAAAATGTTAGCATCCATAATATAAAAATGTAATGCAGGTAAAGGTTCCACCATTGTCACATACATGAAATCCCTTAACTGTGTCTACTGTAAGGAAGGCAAAGAGCCACCACTTTATCCAACTCCTCTCACAGAAATGAGGAACAAACTCATGACCCCTGGTTTACAAAACCAGTGCTCCAAACACTGAGCTATCAGATTATCAGAGGAGAGTATTTAAAGAAAAGTGTCAGGATTCGACAAAGAGAATATAGATTTGTGATAGGAATATCATGCCAGACAAATCTACTCTTTTTTGAAGGACAGTAACTTGCAAAATTAAAACAGATGGGATTGCAAACAGTCTGTCGTCTTCAAAGATCTACTCCTGAAGCTAAGTATGCAGGTGATTAAGGTGACAAATGTATATAGACTTTATAACACGACGATTTGAATGTAGCTCTTGCTGCTATTGTCAAACGTTTTGGTAAGACTGCACCTGGAATATTATATACCGTTTTGGTCTACTTATAGTAAGAAGGATGCCCTTTTTACGGAAGAAGTTCAGCAAAGGTTCATCAATTCAAAATGGTACCTTACAGTGGCGACTCTTTGCAAGCAGCTCTGACAAGAATAATCAAATATTCCTGACCTAAAAATCAAACAAAAAAAAGGAGAAACATAAAATTAAACTTACTAAAGAGGTTCTAAGATCGCTTGGAATTGGCAGAAATGGAAGAATTGGCAATCTGTCGGGTCAAGAGACCTTTAAGTAGCTCATGCAAGTACAACAACAACTCCACAGGAGTTTTAAACCACTCAAGCAGGAACAACAACGCCACAGTTTTAAAACAGGTCAAGGAGGTACAACAACAATTTCTGCAGGTACCACAAAAACTCCTGCAGGTACAACAACAATGGCAGCAGTGGACCCATGAGCCAGGTAAAGATGATCAGACCAAGTGGCCACAGAGGGGGGGCAACAAGTCAAGCTGAGACACTGGGACCAGAGGCTTCCACTCCCTACCATCCTCCTGGCAACATACATTCCTTGGAGAACAAACTTTATGAACTCCAAGCCGGATTTCAACATCAAAGAGACATCAGGGAGTGCTGCGTGTGTGCTTTATAGAAACATGGTTAAACGTGGACATTCCTGACACAGCACTGTAGCCCAAGTGCTATACCCTCCATCATGAGGATCCAAAAACCAGAGAAGATGGGATTTCTGTCATTATCAATTCATTGTGGTGCACGGACATGACAGCCATGTCCAGTCCTGCTCCCCTGACCTGGAACATCTGACGATCAAGTGTCGCCCATTCTACCTGCTGAAGGAGTTCTGGCCGCAATGTACATCCCGCCCCAGGCTGATATCAGGCTGGCACTGGAGGGACTGAGCATTGTGCTAAACAGCCATGAGACAGCACATCCTGATGCCTTCCCAATCATTGTGGGAGACTTCAATCAAGCCAACCTGAAGAAGTCTCTGACAATCCACCACCAACACATCACATGCTAGATCAGGGGAATCAACATACTCAGCCACTGCTACACCGCCATGAAAAACGTATATCAAGTCATACCACAGCTGCTCTTTGGGAAGTCTGATCACCTGGCTTCACTTCTACGTGCGGCGTACAAGCAGAGACTGAAGATCATAGTACCAGTGAAGACAGCGAAGGTGTAGTCGAGGGAGGCAGAGGAGCGTCTGCAGGACTGCCTTGAATCAGTGGACTGGAACATATTCAAGAACTCATACATAGACCCATATATGAATATATAACAGGTGTCATCGACTTCATCACGACCTGCATGGATGAGTGTGTGCCCACATGCAAATACCGGATGTTCCCCAACCAGAAGCCCTGGATGAATCACAGAATTCGCAACCTGCTGAGGGTGAGAACAAGGGCATTTAAGGAAATGGATCGAGATAATTACAAAAAGACTAGGTATGATCTGTGGAAGGCCATCTCAGAAGCAAAGTGGAAATTTCGGAGGAAACCATTAGCCACCAAGAGTAGATGGAGTAGACAGACACAGATATACGCCAGCTATTGCAGGGAGTGCTGGCCATTACAGCCTACAAAGCGAAGGCAAACACATTAGATGGCTGTGATGCTTCATGGTTCACCACCCAATGAGCTGATCACCTTCTATGTCCGCTTTGAAAAGAACCAAACAATGCCTACTGGAGTGCCTGAAAAGGCTGAGGACCCTTTCATATCTGTCTCTGAGGGTGAAATCAGAATATCATTCAAGAGGATGAACCCTTGCAAGGCATCAGGCCCTGATGGCGTACCTGGCAGCAGAATGAAAATCTGCACCAACGAATTAGCCAGTGTGTTGACGGACATTTTCAATCTCATACTGTGGCAGTCAGAGGTTCCCACCAACTTAAAAAGAGCATCAATCATCCCAGTACCCAAGAAGAGTAGTGTTGGCTGCCTCAATGATTACCTTGCAGTAGCACTAACTTCTACTGTGATGAAATGCTTCAAGAGGCTGATCATTGCCAAAATTAGCACAAACCTAAGTAAAGATCTGGGCCCTCGGCAATTCGTCTATCATCACAATTGCTCCGCAGCTGATGCAATATCACTGTGTGGTAAACCACTGTTATGCCATGATTGGCTGCTGCCTGGTGGCATGCCTTCAGAGACCGATCCTACCCATAACCCTTTGCTTGCTCCCTATTCCACTTTGCCTTGATCAGTCATTGAGGTTGATGGCTGATCCAGTCTATGGTTAATAAAAGCCTGATGGTTTCACAACTCCAGTCTTTTGTGATTATTGATGGTGTATCAATTTTATTAACTATATTTTTCAAAAGGATGGATGGAACAGTACCTGAAACCTGAAGAGCTCAATATCGACCCTCATTGCCGGAACTTTGGCTATATTGTTTTGAAGCCTTCCTGGCAGTGGCCGTGAACATTATCACCACGGATGCAAACCAACTGAGATTACTCTTCTCGCGAGACAGGCCCCAAATATTCCCAATGATCAGCGACACCAGTTCATACCTGGTAGCTATGGAGATCCTGAAAGCCCAGTATCATAAGAAGGTTAATGAGATTCTATACCAGTCACCTCCTGGCCACCTGAAAACAGCAACCCAAGAAATCAAGTGCTGAGTATTTGCAGGCCCTCCAGATACATAAATCAGAGATTCCTGGAACAAAAGGTACTTTATCTACAGAGGGTAGTTGAGCTGACAGAGATTACTAAGCCACCATTTGGTCGCCACTATCTTGAGACAGGGGATTGTCGCATGGTAAGAGTGACTGGTCACCCACACCGTCCCACTCCTCTAGTGACCTGACCTCAATCACCACTGCCGGTGATCTCCCCAATTGCTACTTCTGTGGGCAGGGTAAGCACCCAAGGAAACATTGCCCTGCCAAGGATGTTGTATGCACTAGGTGCAGGCAAAAGGGACATTATGCCAAAGTTTTCCAGTCCAAACTGTGAAAACAGCAGTGCCAAGTGTAGACAGTCACCACTCTGGACAGTGTGATCAGTACCATCTCCTCTACAAACCATCAACGCCATGTGCGAGTCACGGGAGCCTCCATTTTGAACCGCGTGGCAAACACCATCTTCCTAGGCATAAAACACCACGAGGAAACAGCGAGGGTGGCCACCTTGGAGTC
Organism: Narcine bancroftii; assembly: GCF_036971445.1. NCBI lineage: Eukaryota > Metazoa > Chordata > Chondrichthyes > Torpediniformes > Narcinidae > Narcine > Narcine bancroftii. The sequence goes on from NC_091469.1 coordinate 114,114,982, forward strand.
AAGGGTGGCCATCTCAGGATTGTGAGCACCAATCAGACTCAGACAGCGAGTCTATAATAGCCTCCGCCATTCTGAACCAATAGGCACCACACAAACTCATCAGTTCTATGATGGGCGACCAGGTAAAGGGCGCATAACCAACTGCTTATTCAACAGTGGGAGCACAGAAAGTTTTATCCACCCCAATACCACTAGGCACCTATCCCTTAAAGTATGGCTCGCCAAACATAAGATATGACTAGCGTCCAAATCACATATGGCAGCCATCCATGGGTCCTGCATAGTGACCCTGACAGTTGGAGGCATAGTTTACAAATATTTCAGACTACTCATCATGCCACAACTCTGTGTCCCCTTGCAACTGGGGCTGGATTTCCAGTACCAACTTCAGAAAGTGACATTGCAATTCGATGGTCCCCATCCTCCCTTACCGTTTGCAATGAAAAGTTCACAGATGGCCCTCCTCAAGCGACCTGTGGCCTCTCGACCCCTAAGGTTGACCCCCACCACTGATCTCCAACCATACCCCCCAATTGTAAGCCATTGGCCACCACAAGAAGATGGTACTGTGGGGCAGACAAGGCGTTCATCAAGTTGAAGATTCAGCGGTTGTTGGGCGATGGCATCATCGAGGCCAGCAATAGTCCTTGGAGGGCCCAGTGGGTTATGATTAAGAACAGGGAAAAGAATTGGATGGTCATAGACTACAGCCAGGTCATCAACTGGTACACGCAACTCGACGCATTACCCCCTTCCCCGCATATCCAATGTGGTCAAGCAGATTGCACAATATCAGGTATTTTCCATGATTGACCTGAAGTCGAGGCATCACCAGCTCCCGATCCACCCAGAGGACTGCCAGTATACTGCATCCGAGGCAGATGGCCACCTCTACTACTTCCTCCTGTCCCTTTCAGAGTCAAAAACGGGGTCTCCATTTTCCAGAAGGAGATGGACCGTATGGTGGACTACTATAATCTGCAGGCCACCTTCACATAACCTGCAAGTTCCTCTGAGCAGCAAAATGCCTGACTTTACTTATAATGAGGACAAAAGTGTGTTCCGGACAGCATGACTAGCCATCCTCGGCTGCATGGTCGAGAACGGTGTCATTAGCCCCCACCCTGACCCCATGTCTGTTGCTGGAACTACCCCTCCCACATACCCTCAAAGCACTGAAGAGATGCCTCAGGTTCTTCTCACATTACACTCAATGGGTCCCCAATTATGCGGACAAGATTCACGCATTGGTCAAAGCCACCATATTTCCCCTGCTGGCAGAGGCCCAAGCTGCATTTGACTGTATCAAAGACAACATTGCCGTGACAACCATGCATGCCATAGACAAGTCCACACCTTTACAATTGGAGAACAATGCATCTGACTTTGCCTGGCTGCCGCACTCAACCAAGTGGGCAAATCCACCCCTTCTTCCCTCCATGACCCTGAAGTTCACCACTCCTCCAGTAAAAAGGAGGCCCAGGCCATCATGCAGGCAGTATACCATTGGACACACTACCTTGCTGGAAAACAATTCATTCTCCTCATGAATAAGCAAGCTGTCGCATTCATGTTTAATAATAAGCAAAGGGGAAAAATCAAGAATGATAAGATCCTCAGGTGGAGAATTGAACAGTCCATTTACAACTATGACATCCTCTACCAGTCTGGTAGAGCCCCCAGATGCTCTATCCCATGGGGCCTGTGCCAGGGTTCAAATGGTCAGACTGCAAACTCTCCATAATAACTGAGAGTAACTAGGTTTTTCCATTTTATCAAAGCTCGGAACCCACCATACTCCACTGAGGAAGTCCGGACAATGACTAAAAACTGCCATGTCTGCACTGAATGCAAAACGCAATTCTACCAATGGGACAAGACACACCTGATCAAAACTACCCTTCACCTCGAGTGCATAAGCACTGATTTCTAGGGGCCCCTCCCTTCATCCAACCAGAATACCTATATCCTTACAATCATCGATGAATACTCCCATTTACCTTTTGCCATCCCAAGCCCAGACATGACTACTGCACAGTTATCAAAGCCCTCCACAGAATCTTCATACTCTTTGGGTACCCCAGCTTCATCCACAGCGATCAGGGGACCTCATTCATGAGTGAAGAGCTACGACAATATCTGCTGGCCAGCGGCATCGCTACAAGCAGGCCCACCAGCCACAAACCTAGGGAAAAGCGGGCAAGTGGAAAGGGAGAATGCCACGATCTTGAAACCAGGTCATTTTTATGTATGGCCACCAACAACACTTCCCGAGGAAATCTGCGTCAGGGACCATACTGCCCACCTGGCTTACCACCCCAGGATTGGTCCTGCTTCGGAAGCACACCAGGCAATCTAAGACTAACCCAGTGATCCACCTCCTCCATACTAACCCACAGTAGGCCTATACTGTCTTCCCTGACAGGCACAAGGACACAGTCTTGATCTGGGATCTGGCACCATCAGGTGCCTCCCCTACCACCACTGACCTCCAACAGACATTTCCCCCCACTTCTACCTTAGGGGTCTCCTCTCTACTCCTGGCCACTGTTGTCACCAATAATGCACTAGCACCACACTCCCTTACCCCCCTCCCGTGCCCCCCCAACCTCTTCAAACTGTAACCAGTGATGGCAGGCCAACCCCTCAAGCAGCTCAGGATGCTACAGCAGTGCTCCAGCCATTACCATATCATTTGCTGTGGCAGAGGAGAACCCCTTGACAGCCTTAAACTGTAAAATGTATATGTGTATTTTTTTCATCCTTTTTTTCCACTCACCCTACTAGACTCTTCTTAAAAAGGAGGGTGAATGTGGTAAGCCAATATTATGATATTATGCTATGATTGGCTACTGCCGTCTGGACATGCCTCCTGAGACTGATCCTGCCCATAGCCCCTTGCATGCTCTCCATTCCAATCAGTCAATGAGGTTGATGCTGTTCCAGTCTATAGTTAATAAAAGCCCGATAGTTTCACAATTCCAGTCTTTTGTGATTATTGATGGTGAATCAAACTGGCTCTCCATTCAGCTCAAGATCACCTCGAAAACAGCAATTCATACATACGGCTGCTCTTCATAGACTGCAGCTTGGCCTTCAATACCATTATTCCCTCAGTGCTGGTCAAGAAGCTACAAACTCTAGACCTCTGCAACTGGATCCTTGACATTCTCATCAGAAGACTACAGTCAGTATGAATTGGAAAAAATGTCTCCTCCTCACTGATTATCAACACAGGCATACCCCAAGGATTCATGCTTAGCCCACCGCTCTACTCATTATACACCCATGACTGTGCAGCCAGGCACAATTCCAATGCCATCTACAAGTTTTCCGATTACACCACAGTTGTCAGTAGAATCATAAATGACAATGAAGAAGTGTACAGGAGGTAGAGAGATCAGTGCATTGAATAGTTTAATAACAACAACCTTGTGCTCAATGTCAGCAAAACCAAGGAGATGATGGTGGACATCAGAAAGAAGTTAGGGAAACACGACCCAGTCCTCCTCGAGGGATCAGTAGTGGAGAGGATCAAGAACTTCAAATTTCTTGGTGTCAACATCTCCAAAGATCTGTTCTGGGGCCCCCACGTTGTTGCAATCACAAAGGTGGCTCACTCACTGCTATACTTTGTGAGCTGTCTGAGGCGGTTTGGTATGTCACCAAAGACTCTCAAGAACTTCTACAGGTATATTGTGCAGTGCATTCAGACTGATTGCAAAATTTCCTGGTATGGAGGTATCAACTCTCAGGACAAGATTAAACTCCAGAGGGTTGTTAACTCAGCCTATGTCATCACAGGCACCAGACTTCACTCCATCGAGGACAACTATATGAGGCAGTGTCTTAAAAAAGCAGCTTCCATCCTCAAAGACCCCCACCACCCAGGCCATGCCCTTCTCACTCTGCTACCATTGGGGAAAAGGCACAGGAGCCTAAAGTCGAGGACCCAGCGGCACAGGGACAGCTTCTTCCCTGCTGCCATCAGATTCCTGAATAATCAATGAACCAAACACACTGCCTTACCTTTGGTGCATTATTATTTTATTTTTTTACAGTAATGTCACAAGATGCTTATAATACGAATGCTTGCAATATGATCCTGCCATAAAACACCTAATGTTATGACTTGTTCATATCAATAAAGTCTGATTCTGATCAAACTGATCCCTTGGATGAGAGGACTGATTTATAGAGCAACGAGGTCAATTAAGCTTACATTCAAGATTCCTTTATTGTCATTTAAAAGTAATATTACACAAAATTGCCTTCTGCCAGCAGTAAGGCAAAGTCACCATTAGTATTGCCCAATGCCCTTTACAGTAGGATAAAATAGACAAGCAAAAGTGAGACCCATCAGAGTTACTGAGTGTCTGTAGATTCCCCTGCAGCTGCACAGACCCCTGTTCAATTAATTGACAGCCCTAGCTCAAGATCCAAACCTCCAACATGATCAGGAAGCCTTCAGTGCCCAAGGCCTTTTGGGACCATTCTTCCCCTCAGCACCCATTTGAATCCCAGCTCCAATACCTGGTTCCCATGAGCCAGTCTCCAACATCCTGCAGTCCATGTGGGTCTCCTGACTGAAAGTCACCTTCAGTCTTCTCCATGGTCATCTTCTCTGCAGAGCAGTGGTTCTCAACCTTTTTTTTTTCCACTCACATACCACTTTAAATATTCCCTATGCCATCGGTGCTCTGTGATTAGTAAGGGATTGCTTAAGGCGGTGTTTGGGTGGAAATAAAAAGTTTGAAAACCACTTTTAATCATACCTAATTGACTTGTTATGTGCACAGTTTCATAACTCCAAAGGAAATGGGCCAATTACAATTTTTCTCAAGCAAAATATTTCAGTAACAATTGGGTCTAGAGCAGTGATTCTCAACCTTCTCTTCTCACTCTCATACCACTGTTGTCCACTCTGCTGGGTCCACACCAGCTACAATTCCATTTTTTTAAAAAAAAGATTTCACTTGGAATATTTTGATCATTTCTGTTCATCTCACTGTGGGAAGGATGCAGATGCTATTGAGAGAATATGGAGATTTACAAAGGATGCTGTCTGAATGGGAGAGCATGCCTTGATGAGCATAGGTTGAGTGAAATTGGTCTTTTTTTGTTGCAACAGAGGATGAGGATTGATTAAATTGAGGTGTACATGATGAGAGACATTGACGGCCAGAGATTTTTTCCTCACAGCTGAAATAGCTCACATGAGGGGGGGCATAGTTATAAGGTGCTTGGGAGTTAAGTACAGGCGTTTTGGGTTTTTTTGGTCATGAGAGTGATGGATGCATGGAATATGCTGCTGAAGACCATGGTGGAGGTAAGTACAATCTATCAAGAGATACTCTATATAACTATTAGATAGGTACATGGAGTCGAGAAAAATGGAGTTATAGAGTAGGGAAATTCCATGTCCTGTTAGAGTATATTACAAGGTTAGCACAACACTGTGAACCCAAGATCCTGTACTGTGCTGTGTTCTATTTCATGGAAATTATAAAATTCTAAAAAGGACTAGATAGGCTAGATACAAGAAAGATGTTCCAAATGGTGAAGTCCAGGAGCATGGGTCATAGTCCAAAGCCAAGGGGATAACCCATTTAAGACAAAATGGGGAGAAATTTACCTTGCCAGAGTAATAAACGTTTTTAATTCTCTACCACAGAAAGCAGATAAAGTCAAATCATTATATATATTTAACAATTTTTTTTCTGAAGGCTGGATGGCAGCATGGTTATCACATCACTATTACAGCACCAGTGACCTTGTTTCAAATCCAGTCTAAAATTCATCCCAGTATATTCACACCATGACTGCCTTGAATTGCTCCGATAATTTGGTTTCCGTTCACCTTCCCAAAACATATGATGATTGCAAGTTAACTGGTGTATTTGGGCACACAGGTTATTGGTCAAAAGGGCCTGTTTGTCTAAAATAAAACCTGGGTCAAGGTAATGAATTTAGTGGATCAAACAATGATAATACTGAATGGAGGCACAGGCTCCAAAAACTGAAGTGACCAACTTGTACTTTTTTTTGGTTTAATTTATATCACTTTCTGATGCTTCTCTTTTTCCTCATCAAGTGCCCAACCTGTTGTTTTAATTTCAGATTTTCAATAATTTATTTTCTTTAAAATTATTTAACAGTATTTGCTCTTTGATAATTATATAATTTCCAGCATATAGGGTTGGTAAGGTACATCAATGATATAATCTTCAGTTATTACTCTCAATTATTTTCTAATTTATAACAAATATGAAAAGAAAAGAATACTCCCGAAAATTATAGCTTCAGTATATCGGGAGCATATATTCTGTATTCACCACATGAACTATAAATTTGATCAAGCAGATTGCATGGTCATTGCAAAGTGTTTTGACTGTGCCATACAAATAAAAAAGCTTAGCTTCAGGAAAACTTCAGATTGGCTCTAAAGATGCAGCAAATGTTTATCCTCCTTTCAGCCAATTACAGTAAATGATGCAGGTTAACTTCCAAGACTTGCCATCAAAAGAACACATTCATCCCAGCTGTTTTGTCCATGCATAGAACGTGCCACATATCATTTTCTCCCAAGTGCAGACATTGTAATAGCACCACAACAAAATTTGCCCAGTTGAATCAAATGCAAAACGTCATCAATCTGAAACATTTAACCTTATTTCCATTAAAAAATAGTTTCTGTTTTATACACAATTGTCAACACTCAGATTATTTAACTTTTGAATTTTCCTTCTATATTTTAATCAATAATAATAACAAATAATTAGAATCCAAGCAATATCTGTGAAGGTAGAAACATAGCACTTTAAAATTTATTTTCTTTCTGCAAAGTGCCCTGTGCTGTGCTGTTCTGCTGTGGGATAGATGTGCAGATAGTGAAAATGAGCCACTTTAACCACTAAATGAAAAATTGCTATCGTGATGGAGAACATCAAAAATATAGTGGATATAGGAGAGAAAAGAATGGATGAGTGAATAATGAATGGAGTCAAGAAAAAAAATACATTCTGTGGGACAAAATAAACTTGAAATAATGAGATCCAAATCTCAAGTATAAGGATATAGAATGATGCTGATTGAATAACTCTGGAGGACTATGAATTTGGAGGTTGTGGGGGCAAGATCAAAGGATCTAAGATCAGGTACGATCTAGAAAATCATGATACAATTCTGGGTAAAAGGAGATGTCAGAGAAAAAGTGGGTGTTCCATATTACAAACAATAACAGTTGCACTCTTGTCAACAAGTTTGATGAGAATGTTGTAGCTGACTACAAGTGTGCTACAAGTTTAGAGGGGGGGGTTTTAGAGTTTTAGATCGGTCTTCTTTGAGACCAACTACTCTCTCTAAATTTGCAGTTGTGATTTAATCTTTCTGATCTAATTTTGGCATTTAAGATGCTTGCGTGTTTTTTAAATGCCAATAATAGAGAATATTCCTTCTTCTCAAATGTCCATCGTTCTTATTCTTAATTTTATTAATTGATAATCAACTGATTTCTATGACTAAAGCATGTGAATACCAAGGAATAGTTATATCCCATGATGCTCCTGTTATTTTAATTTTGAATTTTTAGAACAAAACTTTTACAAACAAAACAATGGTGATTTAATGCCTCACTACTTGCAGATAAAGAATTTTTAAGCTTGATAGGGTGTGACAGTATATAGATGTGTTTTTGGAAGATAAATTGGGAAAGGCTTGTTAGAGTAAGTCACATACAAACAGTGTAAAACAGATCTTATTTAAAATATTGGAGCTCTTCCCCATGCAAGACATATCGGCTCCATAGCTTTTGCAAGAGCTTTGGAGAGAGCTGAAGAGACTTCACTAATGGACTGTTGTTTACAAAACCAAACAGATGAATAATCTTGTTGGAGCCGCAGATTGTCTGGAAGAGAACTTGTTCTAAGAGGGTCATATGGTTTTGCAGGCAGAGAGAGTCAAACAGGTAAATGGCTACCATTCAGGAAGGTTCTTGTCAGTTTTCAGAGAGAGATTTGTTGTACGCTAGACACCCACAACTGATTCCTTTTTAAATCAGCCACTTCAGTGTCTTCTCGAAAAAATTTGCTCCCGCAGGGTTCTCCTGGTGATAACCTCTTTCTTTCAGGTCACCACAGAGTTCCTTTCTGTTTGTCTTATTTCAAGTCAGCCATCTCCTCTTGCATGAACCACATGAGCTTTAACCAGGCTGAACTAAGAACTCACAACCTGTCTTCCAAATGGGGTTTTCCACAAGTTTGCCAGCTTGTCCTGTTCCTGCTACTGATTGTAAAACTGCCATACTGATCTCTCAGAGAGAAAGCCTGTTTTATTCACTCTGCTTGCAAAATCACATGACCCTCCTAGAACAGCAAGTTCCACTGCAGAGAGTCCGTGGCTCCAACAAGATCTTTCATCTGTTGCCTTTTTGTAAACAACAATCCATTAGAGAAGTCTCTTGGGCACTCCCCAAACCTTTTCCAAAGGCTCTGGGGCCGACATGTTTAGCATGAGCAGAGCTCCAGTATTTTAAATAAAATCTGTTTTAAAGTGTTTCTACGTGACCTACACTAACAAACCTGCCCCAATTTATCTCCCAAAAGCAAATCTATGTACTGTCACAGTAGAGATTTTAAGGGTAAGATTAGAAAGAGAATCGAACAAAGTCTCCTTATATGCAAATGATTTCTTGCTTTTTATTTCCAATCCTGAGATTTCTTTACCAAGTATATTAACTTTGTTTGCCCAATTTTGTCTGTTTTCAGGGAATAAAATAAATTTTCATAAGAATCAATTGCTACCCGTAAAAGAGCCTTTAGCAATCTATGTTAATTTCCATTTTAAAATAGTTCAAGACCAATTCAAATATTTGGGAATCACAATTACAAAGGTTTTAAAAACATATTAAAAGAAATTTTTTTGCGATGAATTAATCAGACTAAAGAGTTGTTGCTGGGATGGTCACCCTTAAGTATGACAATGATTGGACGTACTAATGCAATTAAAATGGTCATTCTACTTAAATGTTTGTATATGTTTCAATCTTTACCAATTTTCATTCCAAAAACCTATTTTAATTCATTGGATTTGATTATTTCCTTGTATATATAGGACAGGTAAACTGCCCTATATAAAGAAGGCCTATCTTCTAAGGACCAAACGGAATTGGGGCTTATCTCTTCCAATTTTAGATTTTACTATTGGGCATTTACATCTTGATACTTCAGATGATAATCCTTCTTGGGTAGAAATGGAACTGAATTTTTCTAAAAATTTAGCCACGTTGGCAGTTTTAGGTTCTTCTTTACCCTTTTATTTTTTGAAACTGAAGGACAATCCAATAATGAGACATAAGATAAGAATATAGGCACAATTTAGGAAATTCTTTGGCTATCACAATGTTTCTCTTGCTAGCCCTATTATAAAGAATCATCTTTTTCAACCCTCTATCTTGGATTCAGGTTCCAAGATTGGTATAAAAGGTTTTAGGGATATGTACATTCGAGGCAATTTTGCTTCATTTGAATCACTGACAAATTACATTCAACCTTCCTAATAGGCATTTTTTAGATTCCTTCAAATTAGACATTTTGCTCAGTCTAAACTCTAATTTTCCACTAATTCCCAAAACCAATATCCTTGATTTAGTTTTTGATTTAAAATTTTCTTATTGTGGATTGATAGCAACTATTTATAACAACTTCATGGTTTTAAGAATATGTTCAGGGAGGAGAATCAAGAATAAACGGGAATGAGATATAAATATATCAATTCCAGATGAAGACTGGAATATCACACTTGATCTGATTAATAATACTTCATTCTTTGGATGAATTGGTTATTACAATTTAAAGTGGTACATAGAATATATCCAAAATTCAACTATCTCGTTTTTATTATGATGTTGATCCACTATGTGATAAATATAAAATCTTTGAGTCTCTCTGATTCATATGTTTTGGGAATGTCCAAAATTAAAAGAATTTTGGGAACAATTCTTCCAAATTTATCAAAGATTCTTAGGATTAATTTGGAACTGTCCCCTTTTATTGCTTTGCTTGGTTATTCTCAAGAGCAGAATAATTCCATGAACTTAATTCAAAAAAGAATGGTAGCTCATTGATAGCCAGACGAGCAATTTTGATGAAATGGAAATATAGCTTAGCATCAACTCATACGCAATGGGTATAGGATATTATGTCTTGCTTGAGTTTAGAGAAAATTAGATATAACATAAAAGAGATCAGATTGAATTTAACAAGATATGGGGCCCATTTATGGACTATTATCATATTTTGAATACATAGGTGGGGATGCTCTGGGAGTTTCCTGTCAGATGTCTGCGAGCCGAGACTCGATTCTTTATATATTATTCGCTGGTGACCATGTTTAAAGGGAGGGGTAGAATTAGAATGGGGGAAGGGTTTTTTCTTCTTGTTCCCTTTATAAGTAGAAGAGATTTGTCCAATTAGATAACCAACAATGAATATGTCATAATATTAGAATATGGAATAAAGGAACTTCCATTTTATTCGAGCATTGTGTACAAGTCAATGTATAAATCATTTATGAGTCATATTCTGTATTGCATTATATTTACTTGCATAAAAGTTATGTAACTAAAATGTAGACTACATCTTTCTTGTGACAGATTATGTTATGTTTTATATACAAACATATACACACTTCAAAACATATCTCATTTAAAATGCCAGAGCTCTGCTCAAGCCACACAGTCCAGGCTCCAAGTGCCTTTGCACAAACTTTGAAGAATGCCTATAAGGCCTTCACAAGTAGGTGTTAATTGGACATCCTGTGGAGTAATGGATTATTGTTTTGGAAAGCAACAGATGAAGAACTCAGAAGATTAGGTCCGGAGCTGCAGTTTGGGTGCAGTTTGCTGTTCTAAGAGGGTCATGTGATTTTTCTCTGAGAGAGGAGAGAGAGAGAGAGAGAGTGAGAGACAGAGAGAGAGAGACAGAGAGAGAGAGACAGAGAGAGAGAGACAGAGAGAGAGAGACAGAGAGAGAGAGACAGAGAGAGAGAGACAGAGAGAGAGAGACAGAGAGAGAGAGACAGAGAGAGAGAGACAGAGAGAGACAGAGAGAGACAGAGAGAGACAGAGAGAGACAGAGAGAGACAGAGAGAGACAGAGAGAGACAGAGAGAGACAGAGAGACAGAGAGACAGAGAGAGAATTCAGTTCAACAGTTCAGCAGCAGCAGCTGGGACTGGAACAGGACAAGCTGGCAAACTGGTGGAAAACCCCATTTTGAAGATGGGTGGTGAGTTCTTAGTTCAGCCTGGTCAAAGCCCTTGTGGTCTATACAAGAGGAGAGGACTGACTGTATAATGTTTCACTTGAAATAGGGAAACAAAAAGGAACTCTGTGGTGACCTGAAAGAAAGAGGTTATTACCTGGAAAACCCTGAGGGGGCAAGTTTCTTCAGCAAGACACTGAAGTGGCTGTTCAGAAGGAATGAGTTGTGGGTGTCCATTGAGTAACTAATCTTTCTGTAAACCAACAAGAACCTTCCTGAGTGGTAACCATTTCAAGCACCAAAGCCTGGTGAAATTCATAAATGCTAAATTCTGTGCACAGTATAAGAATTGCCTGCAACCAGTGAACTTGGAGGAGTGAGAAGTGAGATTGGAGTGTGAATTAATGATCTTTCTGAACTTATATACACATTACATACACGTGCGCTTAGAATTAGAAGGGGGTTAATTTATGTTAAGTTAATAGTAATAAGTTAAAGTTTGATCCTGTTTTCATAATTAAAGATAATTAAAAGCAACTTTTGTTTACATTTCTATTTGTCTTGATATATTTCTACTGCTCCTAGGTTTTGGGGTCCTCTGGGCCCATAACACTACCAAATCAATAAAAAATATTTGAAAAGAAATGAAAAGAGTCAAGAATACTCTCAAAGTTGCCATCAAGAAGTGCAAGATTCCCATAGTTTCATGTGAATCCCTTATCAACAATCTTTCAATCTGGAGAAGGATTATTCGAAACAGCATTGAGACTTCAAGTCCACTCAACAAAAGTAATCCAGTATAAATAGCAGAATACATAGAGAGAACTACTCTGTCTACACTCATGACTGTGACTAGGCTCAATTCAAAAGCCACCTACAAATTTGCAAAAGACACCACAATGACTTCCTCATTGAAAACAGTGTCTCCTCCTCACTGACAATCAAAACAGGCGCACCTCAAGGATGTGTGCTTAGTCTATTACACTACTCGCCATACATTCATGACTGTGTGGCTAGGTTTGATTCAAATGCCATCTCCAAATTTGCTGATGACACCATAGCGGTTGGCAGAATCACAAACTGCAATATAGAAGTGTACAGGAATGAGATAGATCAGCTAGTTGAGTGGTGTCACAACAACAATTTTACATTCAACATTAGCAAAGCTAAGGAACAGATTATGGACTTCAGGAAGGAGAAGCCAGGAGAACACAAAACAGTCCACATTAAAGGGTCAGCAGGAAAGGGTAAAGAACTTCAAGTTCCTGGATTTCAACATCTCTGAAGATCTATCCTGGGGTCCTCATGTCGAGGCAATCATGATAAAGGCTTGTCAATGGCTATACTTCATGAGGGATTTGAGATTTGGTATGTCACTGAAGGCTCTTGCTAATTTCTACAGGTTACCATACAGAGCATTCTGACTAGTTACATCACTGACTGGCATGAAGGTGCCAATGCACAAGACAGTAAAAGACTACAGACACTTGTGAACTCGGCCAGCACCATCATGGGCATTAGGCTTCACTCCATTAAGGACATTAACAAGAGCCAGTGTTTCAAGAAAGCAGCCTCCATCATCAAGGATCCTCATCACCCAAGGAACTCCCTCTTTTCACTGCTGCCATCAGGGAAGAGGTAGAGGAACCTGAAGATGAACACCCAATGGTACAAAAGTAGTTTCTTCCTCTCCATTGTCAGATTTCTGAAAAGATGATGAACCAAATACACCACCTAACATTTTATCTTTATTTGCTCTATTTATTTTTAAAATCTAATTCGTAGCAATTTTTGCACCTGTAATGCACAATGCTGCCAACCAACAAAGCTTGAGACACACATTCATGACCATAAATTCTGATTCTGAAGAGCATCACTTCCCATTCTACTCACTGCCTCCATCTGTGACAGGGCCCCCTATCAATCACTTCAGTATGAATGGAACTGGAGTGGAAAAAAGTTATCCTCAATTCTGAGGAAGCATAGAACCATACGAAACTAAAGCACAGAACAGGCCCCTGTGGCCCTTCTTGTCTGTGTGGAACCATTTTTATTTTGCCTAGTCCCACTGACCTGCACTTAGTCCATAGTCCTCCAAATTTCAGCTTTATTGTCAAAGTACATACATAACATTCACAAACAACCCTGAGATTCCCTTTTCCTTCGGGCATGGTCAGAAATGCAACTAATTCCTAGTGCAAAAAATAAATTATACATGACATGAACATGTAAACAATCAAAAGAACTGTAAACAGATAACGAATGTAAACAAACTGACCATGCAATACAAGGAAAGCAAAGAAAATCAATAAAGTTCACAAGTAAGGGTCCTTAAATTAGTCCCTGATTGAGTTTGTTGTTGAGGAGTCTGATGGTGGAGGGGTAGCACCTGCTCCTGAATCTGGTGGTGCGAGTCTTATGGAATCTATACCTCTTTCCTGATTGCAGCGGCGAGAAAAGAGCCTGTATTGGATGGTGTGGTCTTTGATGATTACTGCTTCCCTCCAACGGTAGCATTTCCTGTAGATGTACTCAATCATGAGAAGGGTTATACCTGTAATGTGACCACTACCCTTTGGAGGGCTTTATGCTCAGGGTTATTGGTGCATCTGGTCATCACACTTTTCACCACACATTTGAAGAAGCTTTCCAGGGTTTCTGATGTCATACCAAACCTCCACAAATTCCATACCTCTCCCATCCATGTACCTGTTCAAATTTTTCTTAATGTTAAAATTGAACCTGCATTCACAACCTCAGCTAGCAGCTCATTTCACACTCCCACCACTCTGTGTGAAGAAGTTCCCCCTCATATTACCCCTAAAACTTTCCCCTTTCACTTTCAACCATGTCCTCTGGTTTGTATCGAACCTACCCTCAGTGGAAAAAGCCGATCTACCTTTACTCTGTTTATCCTCCTAATTGTAAATGTCTCTATCGAATTTCCCCTAATTCTTCTACACACCAGGGAATAAAGTCATAGCCTGTTTAGCCATTCCCTGTAACTCAGTTCCTAAGTTCAAGCAATATCCTACCAAATCTTCTCTGCACCCTTTTCATCTTATTGATATCTTTCCTGTTGTTAGGTCACACTGCACACAATACTCCAAATTTTGTCTCACCAATGCCTTATACAACTTCACCATCCCAACTCCTGTACTCAATACTTTGATATATGAAGGGCAATATGTAAAAGCTCTCTTTACAACCCTATTTTCCTGTGACACCACTTTCATGGAATTATGTATTCCCAGATCTCGCTGTTCTACCACACTCCTCAATGCACTACCATTCACTGTGTATGATTTTTATTGGTTTGTCCTGTGACATATATATTATATTTTGTATTGTATATAGATATGTTTTTAAAGGAGATTGGTTGTGGGGATTTAGAGGGTAAGTCACTTCGCATAAACACTTCACAAAACAGATCTCATTTAAAATCCAAGAGCTTAGCTGAAGCCAGTCTTTCAGGCATCGAGAGCCTTTGCAAAGACAATAAAACAATGAGACAGCTTTGCCAATGAATTTCAAAAGCAGGTGTAAATGGATTACTGTTTTGAAAGCAATAGCTGAACCACCTTAGAAGATTGGGTCTGGTTCTGCAATCTGTCGGGTTGCAGTTTGCTGTTCTAAGAAGTTCATGTGGTTTTGTAAGTAGAGAGAGAAGATCAAACAGGCTTTCTCTATGTGTGTGTGTGTGTGTGTGTGTGTGTGTGTGTGTGTGTGTGTGTGTGTGTGTGTGTGTGTGTGTGTGTGAGAGAGAGCGAGAGAGAGGGAGAGGGAGAGAGAGAGAGCTGGTTTCTGCAGTGGCTTCTGGAGGATGTAACAACAAGCTGGCGGCCTGTTTAAACCCCATTTTGAAGATGAGTTGTGAGTTCTGAGTTCAGCCTATTGAAAACCCTTATGGTCCATACAAGAGGAAATGGCTGGCTAGAGTGTTTCACCTGAAATGAGGGAAACAAAAGGAACTCTGTGGTGACCTGCAGAAGTAGAGGTTATCATTTGGAAAACCCTGAGGGGGCAAGTTTCTTCAGTAAGACACTAAAGTAGCTGATCGGAGGGAATCAGTTGTGTGTGTGCCCAAAGAGCAACAAATCTCTGAAACCAACAAGAACTTTCTTGAGCAGTAACCAATTACCTTTAAGCACCAGAGCTTGGTGAAAATTCATAAATGTTAAATTAATTGCCTAATACCGGTCAGCTTGGAGGAGTGAGAAGTGATTTTGGACTGTGAATCAAATAACTTTTCTGAACTTATATACACTTAGAATTAGAAGGGGTTAAGTTAGGTTAAGTTAAGTTGATAGCAATAAGTTAAAGTTTGATCCTGTTTTTAATGTTTAAATAAAATTTTAAAACTACTTTTGTTTAAGTAACCATTTGTCTTGGTGAATTTATATTGCTGTTGAATTTTGTGGTCCTGTGGGCCCATAACAGTCCTTCCAAAAATGGACGTCTTCTGGCATTTGCTTGAGTAAGTTGCTCAAAAAGCAGAGCTTGTGTCAATCTATGAGCGCCAGCATTTTGTTCATTAGTTCAGAAGGAGTGCGGTCGCACAGGACATACATATGTAGAAGTCATGCTGCCCTGTTGCATCGGGGAAGGCTGAAAATACATATGAGCAGGACTTTGATGGTTTTATACCTGTCATTGGCTGGAGGCTTGCGTAAAAATATCGACAATATTCTCCATAAGTGTCTTGGTCCAGTGATGCAATGACATCACTTTGTTGCTTCAGTGGTAATCTGTCGTAGATGGAAATGGGGCTTAGCCTGATGGAACCAGACCTGTAGCTGCAAGGTCCAAAATACTGTAAGTTTGAACACAATGGTGTTCTGTGCCTTCATAGTGAGGCCCAAAATGTCATTTAGACCATCAAGGTCACCAATGTAATGAGAGATGCAGTGAATAAAGCACAACGGAAATAACATGTGAACTGAACCAACAGAACAGTTTAATGGAATTTTCGCAGGAGTTTAAATAATTACAGTTGATGTGCTATTGCAATCACATACTTCCCAAAGTTCTTTATGCCCTCAGGCCACCGGGAACTCCTGATCCTGCGGGGGCCTACAACCACGGATGTCAATTTGATAATGGAGTGACGCAGTTCGCTACAACATCTCCCACTTGTCTTCATTGAATTCCATCTGCTATTTTTCATCCCACTTTTCCAACTTGACCAGATCCCTCTGCAAGCTTTGAAAACCTTCTTCACTAACTACAACACTTCCAATCTTAGTGTCATCTGCAAATTTGTTGATCCAATATACCACATTATCAATTGTCCCAACACCGAGCCCTGAGGCACATCACAGACCTCCAGTCTGAGAAGCAATCATCGACTACTACTCTCTGGCTTCTCCGTCCAGCCATTGTGAAATCCATTTCACTACTTCACCATGAATACCTAGCATCTGAATCTTCCTGACTAACCTCCCATGTGAGATCTTGTCAAAAGTCTTACCTCAAGTCCGCAGAGATAACATGCACAGCCTTTCCTTCATTAACTTTCCTAGTAACCTCCTCAAAAACCTACAAAACATTGGTTAAACACAACCTATCAGCACAGCCATGTTGATTATCCCTAATCAGTTTCTGGCTATCCAAATAATAGTATATCTGATCTCTTAGAACACCTTCCAATAATTTACCTACTACTGACATCAGGCTCACCAGTCTATAATTTCCAGGGTTACTTTTGGAGCCTTTTTTAAAAAAACAGAACGTGAGCTACCGTTCAATCATCCGGCACCACACCCATGGCTAAGGGCATTTTAAATATTTCTGCCAGATTCCCTGCAATTGCTCCACTAGCCTCCCTCAAGGTCTAAGAGAATATTATGACAGACCCTGGTGATGTATCCACCCTTATTTGCTTTAAGACAGCAAGCACCTCTTCATCTTTAAATATTTCAGAAAAAGGAAGAGTCAACCTCTATCATTGTTCCTAATGAAGCAGGTAATCAGGATTTAAAAAAAAATAAACTGCAGAAAATGGTTCGGTTTGTTTTTCTTTTTTAATTCCTTATATACCCTGAAATTGGCAACTGTCACAAAAAATACTTCATTGTGCTGAAGTAGAAGAGATCAAAATGTGATGCAACAGATAAGAAATATGACCAGCTGGATTATGTTAAACACATTAGCTGCAGTTTTCCTGCAGTGTCATTAAGCTAGAGTACATTTTATTGAATGGTTCTTGCAACAGTACATATTAGATTATTCAGGATAATATAAATATACACATTTCAGGTGGCCAAGTTGGATTTTTTTCAATCTGATCGAGTATTTTGCAATGTATACTTGCAGATCATTGTATTGAATACAATACACATATCAAATGCAGAATTTTCAAGCCCTGATAACTGAGGCATCTTCAGTATATTATTTAATGTTGGTTGGTTCAACCCACTCACAGCTTCTTGGTGGCTTTTCTTTCATTCACTGCACAGCACACCAACCACAGCATCCATTAGCACACAATTGTACATGCTTTGATTCCTTGCCTTGGAGATCCTTGTTTGGTTTACTGCACTCAAAATTAAATTGCATTATAGGGTGGTATTTAGGAAGCCAACAAAGGTTTTGCTCCAAGTTCTAATGCCAAATAAAATAGCAGAAAGGACAAGACATTGAGGCAGGTGAACAGGCATTTCATAGTTGGAGGTCTTCCCATCAAGCACATAACAGAAACCAACAATTTGGGTCTGGGCTGTTCAAGTGATGCGGAAACATTCCTGGGAGAAAAATATGTGGAGGATGGAGAGAGGGATGAGACATTAAAGAGAGAATCAGCACACGAGTTGATGGTGGCAGGGATAGGATGAGGAGATGGCTGGTTTCAGGCTCTAATCAGATGCAGTAAATCAACAAGGGCATCAGAGCAAGGATTGGGTGCTTGTAATTACTGAAGTATTCGTTGAAAGGGTTACCTACTATAGATTAATAGAATCACATCGTCACAAGATATAGGAGCAGAAGTATGCCTATTGGTTCATCGAGTCTGCTCCGCAAGTCAGGCCTGCAAAGGAACGTCCCATCTTCCATCTGGTCCTGTGCAATGAGGCAGGTTTATTAATGATCTGTTAGTTATGGATGGAAATGAAGATCACAATATGATATAATTGTCATATAAATGGATGGTGAGAACAGTAAATAAGAGACACTACAACTGGATGAGGGAGGAGTTGGTGAGCATAGACTGGGAACACAGACAACATGGTGGTTGAGTTGAGGAACAGTGGGAGACTTTCAAAGATATTTTTCACAGTGCTCAAAAATATATTCTAGTTAAAAATAACGACAGAAAGAGAAGGTACAGCTTTCTGTGGATAACTAAGGAAATGAAAGAAGGCATCAAAATAAAGCTCATATACTCAAAGTGGCCAAGAGTATTTGGAAACTGGAAGATTGGGAAAACAAAAAAATGCAACAAAGAATTATAATGAAACCAAAGAAAGATTGGTTATGGAGGTAAACAAGCGCAGGGCTGATACAATATGAACATGATGCAAGAAAAAAAATAGAACAGTTAAACTGAGGTTAAGAACATTTGGACTGATGATGGCATAGGTTTATATAGGTCAGTAAAACATCTTGGGCTAAAGGGCTGTGCTGTTCTAGGTTCTAAAATACACAAAAAAAATTAAAAGGGTTAATAATTGTATGAAGTGAAAAAGGGTGGCCAAAGTAAACCCCTTGGCATACATAATGGGGTAATTAACAATGGGTAATGCGGAAATTAACCAGGATCTGAATTTAGTTTTGTGTCAGTCTTCATGCTGGAAAATTCCTCCAATATGCCAAGAAATGATGTAAAGGATGAGATGAGGGGAGAGAACCTCGATACAATCTCCATCAATGAGGAGGTAGTGCTGAGTAAACTAGAGGGTCTAAACTGAGGTCTGCTGGTCCTGATGGAATGCATCGCAGGGTACTAAAAGAAATGGCAGAGGTAATGGTAGATGCATTTGTGTCTATTTACGAAAATTGTCTGGACACTGGGCAGGTTCCTGACAGATTGAAAGAGAGAATATGTATTATTGCTGTTTAAAAAAAGAATGCAGTCAACAGGCAGGTAACCATAGACAATCTGTAGTCGGGAAAATGCTTGAAGCTATCATTAAGAAAGAAATAACAAGACATCTGGATAGATGTTGATCCATCAGGTAGATGTAGCATGGATTCATGAAGGACATGTGGGATTTGACAAATTTACTGGATTTTTTTTGAGGATATAAAGAGTGGAGTAGGCAAGAAGGTGGACGTTGTATGCCAGGATTACTAGAATGTGTTCAATAGGGTGCCACAGAAAAGACATCCATAAAGTAAGGATACAATGGTTTGAGCATAATGTATTAGTATGGATATAGGATTGATTAACCAATAGAAGGTAGAGAGTTGGAAGAAATGTGTATTTCTCCAGTTGGCAATCAACGGTGAGTGAAATGCTGCAGGAGTCACTACTAGGACGGCTATTATTCTTGATACATATTAATGATTGGGAAGAGAAGATCAAGTGCATCATAATCCAAGTTTTCTAATGACAGTAAATTAAGTGCAAAAGCTAATTACACAGAGACATGGATTATCTGTAGAAAGAAAGAGATAGATTAAATTAGTCATAAAGGTCTTAAAGATGCAAACGGTTGTTTTGCAGGTACAACCTGTTATCAAGAAAGCAAATGAGAGGTTGACCTTTATTGCAAAAGGGATTGAATTTAAGAGTAGGTACATGTTGCTGCAACCATACAGGGTGAGGCCACATCTGGAATACTGCATGCAGTTCTAGTCTCCTTACTTTAGAAAGATATATTCCTACAGATAAGGGATAGATAATGACAAGAAAGTTGTTTCCACTGGTAGGCGAGACAAGAACTCAGGTAGATGGCCTTAAGAATTTAAGGATATGAGGAGGAACTGCTTATTCTAGAGCATGGGAAACCTATAGCCTGCATGCTGGATTCGACCCATGATCCACATTTATCTAGCCCGAAACCAGTGATGCTGCCATCATCCCCCCCCACCATGTTCAGTACTGCCACCACCCCCACATCCAGCACCATCACCACCACCAACCCCCCACCCATGACAGTCTCCTCCCCTCCCATTCACTCTCAACTCATTAAAAGGCCAAAGCCAAATACAACATGGCTGCCATCAAAGCCAGTGTTCACAAGACCTCCTTGTCACCCCTGCGAGGCATCAGTGCAGCCCGCCGTTCAACCATTGATGCACCATCCAGTCCATGTATGGTAAATGGTTGTCTGCCTCTTGGCTAGAGGGTAGAGAATCTGTGATATTCTATGCCCAAGAAAACAGTGGCTATCTCACTAAATATATTTAAGACATAGTTTGATATATTTTTGCAATGTAGGGGATTAAGGATTTAGTGAAAAATGTAACTGACTCCATAAGTGGATCAACAAAGTTCTTTTTAAATAGCAGAGCAGGTTTGACTGGCCAGATGGCCTAGTCTTGCTCCCAGTTCTTATGTTTTTAGTAATTATGAATAATCATGATGGTTGAATGCAAGGAGCAGATCAGTAGTTGTTGGGGGAGGGGATAAAGTCAGCAATAAGTTAGAAGACAAAAATAGTCACGACAGGATGTAGCCCAAAGAAAAATCATTGCAATAGATGTGTATCATTAAAACCTGATTACATTTAAATCTGAGGTGGATCCCCAATGTTATATTTTAAAGTTTACAACTTGCTTCATAGGTGATTTGTCAAAATCCATAAGACTTTTAAGTGAAATTAATTTTGATAAACTTACAAGTTTTTTTGGGAGTGCAACTAATAGAATAATCAAGAAGGAAATCAGTTGATGGACAATTATCTAGATGTTTAAAAGGCATATGATCAAGAGTCATGTAAAAAGTTGTTTCACAAAATGAGGTTGAGGTGATGAAGTAGTCGTTAAAGGACAGAAGCAAGGAAGTATAAATAAACAAGTTTCAGTGAACTGGAATTCACTGACTGCATTGTCCTGATGGCTGGCTCCTCCCCCATCTACCCCAATATAAACCCTAGTTTTCCCGCCTTACTTCAGATTCACATGAGGAATATTGTGTCTACCAGCTATTGATGCAAGCTATTAAAAGTGTGTTTGTACTCCTCACTTGTCTTAGAGCAGAATCAGTCGCGTTACAATTTTAATAGCTTAACTTTGAAGCAAGATGGAAGCCTTGAAGTCAGGCATGCTCCAGGTCAACCTTCTGTCCCCAGAGGCCCTGGAGGAATTTGTCTACTGGCTGGAGTGCTTCCAGTCATACCTGATGGCCATACAAGACGTCTTCAAATCTGATAGTCTCCAGAGATCTGCATATCTCTCTCGAGTCAGCCCCAAGGTGTTCGCTGTCATCAGAGACTGTGCTACATACGAGTCTGACATGGAAGGTTTGAGGCCCACTACACGAGGCCCCAGATTGATGTGCTGGCAAGACACCGACTCTCTCAACATCAGCAACGTCTGGGTGATTCACTAGACAATTATGTGCTTGAACTGTGTGCCCTGATGAGAAAATACCACTACGAAGCGGTCACGGCCTGGGTGAGAGAGGAACAAATCCGGGACATCCTCGTGGCAGGAGTGAGACCGAGGTATGCGAGGCAGTGACTGCAAGAGTTCGGGAAGAAAGACTTGGCTAGCA
Organism: Narcine bancroftii; assembly: GCF_036971445.1. NCBI lineage: Eukaryota > Metazoa > Chordata > Chondrichthyes > Torpediniformes > Narcinidae > Narcine > Narcine bancroftii. Next base: position 114,136,902 of record NC_091469.1, read on the forward strand.
CCCTGGAGCTGGTGAAAGCACTCAAACAGGCCCAACTAGGAGCTGATGACTGCCTGAGCGAAAGCAGTGTCTTTTCAGAGGACCAAGTCATTGGGATGCCAGTGACCCCTACAACCCCAGTGCAGACTGCTGCGGCCATGCACGACCAGGGATGCTACTTCTGTAGACAGGCACAGCATCCCCAAGCCTGATGCCCCACGAATGACTCTGTGTGCTCAAGATGCGGTAAGCAAGGGCACTGGGTGAAGGACTGCAGGGCTGAGGGGAACCCAAAGAGGGTTCAACCCCCAAATCAGCCTTCAATCCATGCTCGAGTCCCAGTGTCAACCTCAGCCTCTCTGTCCTGCTCGCCGCCAGCATCTTGCTGCGCCTTGTGGCGAGACCTACCACTGGAAATAAAGCATTGCAGGAAGCAACAGCAGCCATCTTGCTGTGCCGCAAAGTCGACACCACCTAGTTCTCTTTGGATCAAGATGGAGAGCGCACATCTTGCCGTGCCTTGTGGTCAACACCATCCTGCCTGCCTGCAGGCCAAGAGGAGAGAGTCAACATCAGCATGGGAAGCGATAGAGTTTCTGGAGCACTGGCATTGGTTGTCCTGGATCAGGCGTACCTCATCATTTGAATAACTCGATGATGGAGGTGAGGGTAAATGGCCACTTGACTGATTACTTGGTAGACTGGCTCCACTGAGAGTTTTATAAACTCTGCGACTGCTCTGTGGTACAACTTAAATGTGTACCTGATGGACTACTGTATTTTCCTTGCTTCGCACTCTGCGACGATTCAAGGGTATTGTAATAGTGCATCTAACTGTAAAAGGGGGGGGGAGGGAATTTTGTAAGTTCTGATTGTATGTACTTGTACTGAAGAATCTGTGTGTTGTGTTGCTGGGACTGGACTTCCTGTGTCACCTTAAAAGCGTGACCGTGGAGTACTTTGACCCATTCCCTCCAATCACGGTGCGGAACAGAGGGTCCCAAAAGTCAGATGCCACATGCGATCTCTCCACCCTAAATATTGATTCCCCCCCTCACTATTTCTGAACCTGACTCCCGATTGCAAACCAATAGCCACGAAGAGCAGGCGATATAATGCGGGGGATAGGGAATTTATCAGAGCTAAGACACAGTAGCTACTCAAAGAAAATATTATTGAGCCTAGCAATAGCTATGGAGAGTCCAAATGGTAGTTGTGAAAAGGGAAGAAAAGTCCAGGCTAGTGATTGATCATTTCACACTCCTGGACGTATACGCCCTCCCTCAAATTTCGGAGATGGTGAACGAAATTGCGCAGTATCAGATCTATTCGATCATCAACCTGAAAGCTGCATACTATCAGTTACAGATCCGCTCCAAGGATCGCTCCTACACAGTATTTGAGGCAGATAGACAGCTTTATCAGTTCCGGAGGGCCCCTTTTGGTATCACTAATGGGGTCTCTGTCTTCCAAAGACAGATGGACAAAATGGTTGACGAATACGGGTTGAAAGCCACTTTCCCTTATCTCAACAACGTCACCATTTGTGGACACTCTCTAGGAGACCATGACGCCAATCTTCAGAAGCTTCTCCACATAGCCAAAGCCCTGAATCTCATGCACAACTCCAGTAAGTGCGTGTTCTAGATGAAACGTCCGATGATCCTGGGCAATGTGGGGGAGAACGGAGTCATTGGCCCTGATCCCAATCGACTGCACCCCTTGTTAGACCTCCTGATCCCGAAGACAATGAAAGCCTTAAGGAGATGCCTGGGCTTCTTCTCTTACTATGCTGATAAAGTCCGCCCCCTCTTAAAATTCACCTCCCTCCCATTATTGGCTGAAACCCAGGCGACTTTCAACTCTGCTTGGAGCTACATTGCAAAGGCCACCATATATGTGTTGGAAAAGAATGTACCCTGCCAGGTGGAAAGCGATGCCTCTGACGTAGCTCTGGCCTCTACCCTTAACCAGGTGAGTAGGCCAGTTACTTCTTTCTCCCACACCATATAAGGCCACAAGCTTCTGAACCCAGCAGTGGAGAAGAGGATCAAGCCATTGTAGAGGCCATCAGGCACTAGAGCAGTGGTTCCCAACCTTTTACTTTCCACTCACATACCACTTTAAGTATTCCCTATGCCATAAGTGTTCTGTGATTAGTAAGAAATTGCTTAAGGTGGTATGTGAGTAGGAAGGGAAGGTTAAGAATCACTGCTCTAGACCCAATTATTACTGAAATATTTTGCTTGAGAAAAATTGTCGTTGGCCCATTTCCTTTGGAGTTATGAAACCGTGCACATAACGAATCAATTTGGAATGATTAAAATAGTGGTTTTCAAACTTTTTCTTTCCACCCACACACCACCTTAAGCAATCCCTTACTAATCACAGAACACTTATGGCATAGGGAATACTTAAAGTGGTATGTGAGTGGAAAGTCAAAGGTTGGGAACCACTGCACTAGAGACATTACCTGGCTAGCAGAAAATTTACACTGCCCATGCTAATGTTGACTCTCTCCTCTTGACCTGGAATTCTGTGTCTGTGTATTGTCCTGATGGCTGGCTCCTCCCTACGCCAATATAAACCCTGGTTTCCTGCCTTACTCAGATTCACCTGAGGTCTATTGGCCATTGATTATAACCTATTAAAAGCGTGTTTATACTCCTCACTTGTCTCTGTGTGCACTCAGATGTGTTACAATGTTAATAGCTTAACTTTGAAGTCTTTTTCAAATCAGCAAGCTGCTACTAAAAGGCGTAGCTACCAGTATCATTAATGGCCCCTTAGCAATTTACAAACTACGTTAAATGACCCAGATGAAAAGACTGATTATGATGCATCAAAATTTCTTATTGATACCAAGCAAGAAAGAAAATTGGCCAATGAGGAGAATACAAAGATCTTGCAAAATGATGCACGTCCAGTATCTGAGCAAGAGGGGTTAACTTACTCGGTGTACCTTGAGTGAATGCAGGAAAGCTTACCCTGATCCTGTGGACTTTTACAATCAAGATGCTCTGAAGAAAGCAGACATAACTTTGAGTTTCAAGTGATATTAGTTTGCTGCAAATCATTTTAATTATTTATGGAAATACCAGTTGCATTTCATTGTCCCATCTGTGTTTTTCTTTAAAGCTTATATTTGTTTTGTACTAATCAACTTTGTCCCCAAGCGCTGAGTAGCTACCTATAATGAAAATAAACCCCTATGAGATTCTGTTTCTTCAGAATTGTCACTGGGACATAAGGCTCTCTGCTGTGTGCCTCCAAGGACACATTTTGGAGTGTAAACTAATACATTTCCTAGGGCAATACAAGTAATGACTTTCTACCACATAATATAGGAAAAAAAAAATCAGTTCTAAGTGAACACAGTATGGCAAACCTCCTCAGACGACATTGTTAACTTACATCAGCGAGAAAAAAATCCCCAAGTCACATAAGGAGTTATTTATGGGACAGAACAATGCCAATGACAGACCTTTACTGATTTAAAACAACTGTTAACAGTCAATTGTACCCATTTTGTTTCCTTTCCTTTATTTAAGACCATTCTTAAAAACTACCACTTTAATCAAGCCCTAATATTTCCTTGATCAGCATCAAAAATTGTTTCTGCAAATTACAGTGACGACTTAATATTTTGTTTTTATTCTATGTAAATGTGTGAACAAACACAGGTGAGCTCTAGTTTGAAGCATATCAACTCTATTAGCGTAATCTGGTCCTATATATTCTCCCATTCACCCCCCACCATATCTCCTTTTGTTTCTAGTCAAATCTTCAAAATTGCTTTAATTTTGTGTCCCATACTGCTTCATGTAATGGAATATTCTTTGTTAAAACAAGTCAAATGTTACCTCTTAATCCTTATTAAAAATTGGATTGTGCTGTGTATCTTAAAAAAATCCCATGCAAGTCTTCATGACTAGAACAACATTATGATTCCATTTCTACTCTGCAGGTGATAGGTTTAAATTGATATACCTCTTTTCCTATTGCATAGTTCTCTTTACTGATCATCCGATTAAAAGCCCATACAATTTTAAAACCTTACATTTTTTTTTAATTTGATGTTGGGAATTAGTCAACATAGCAAGGTTATATTTGTTTGATGTCCCAAGTTGCCATTAAATAGTACTTTTAAGAATTCTCCTTTAACCATAATTTCTCTATAGGCATTAACTAACTATAATATTAGGTCAGGAAGTTCACATTATTGACTCAAAGATGAATTTGTGTCTGCAAATAGACTGATTTTATATTCCTTCTCTTTTATTTTTATCCCTTTTATTTTATTTTCTGTTCTTATCAGTTCTGCCAAGGGTTCTATAGCTAAAGCGAACAGTGAGGGAGATAGTGGACATCCCTGCCTAGTTGATCTGCTGAATTTAAATTGGTTTCATATATATCCATTTACTGTCACCTTCGTCAATGGTCCCTGATATAATGCTTTAATCAAATTAATATATTTTTTCTGGTAGGTTGAACCTCTGTAGTACTTTGAATAAATAATTCCATTCTACCCTGTCAAAGGCTTTCTCTGCATCTAAGGCAACCGCCACTGTTGGCATCTTATTTCCTTGTACTGCATGGATTAAGTTAATGAACTTACAGATATTGTCCATTGTTCGCCTTTTCTTAATAAATCCAGTTTAATCTAGTTTTACTATTTTTGGTACACAGTCGGCCAATCTGTTTGCTAATAGTTTTACTATTATCTTATAATCTGAGTTAAGTAGAGATATTGGTCTATACAATGCTGGTGTTAGTGGATTTTTCCCCATCTTTGGTATTACTGTAATTATTGCTGTTTTACATGAATCTGGCATGTTTTGTGTTTCTTCAATCTGGTTCATTACTTCCAGGAGAGGAGGAATTAATAAGTCTTTAAATGTTTTATAGAATTCTATCGGGAGTCCGTCCTCTCCAGGTGTTTTATTGTTTGATAGTTTTTTTAATATATCCTGTATTTCCTCTATTTCAAATGGTTTTATCAATTTGTTTTGCTCCTCTTCCTGCAATTTCAGTAGTTCAATTTTAGCTAGAAACTCGTCTATTTTGTCTTCTTTCCCTTCATTCTCAGTTCGGTATAATTGCTCGTAGCATTCCTTGAAGTTTTCATTGATCTCTGTTGGGTTATATGTAATTTGTTTGTCCTTTTTCCTTGATGCCAATACCGTTCTTTTAGTTTGTTCTGTTTTAAGCTGCCAAGCTAGTATTTTGTGATGATGTCATAGTATACTTACCAGAACCAGAATTATCAATTAAAGAATTACATAAGAAATTGAAGGAATATGGAAAAGTATCGGGGTACAAGATCAACGCAAATAAAAGTGAAGCGATGCCAATGAATAATGCGGATTTCACAAAGTTTAAGAAACATTTACCATTTAAATGGCAGACACAAGCAATCTGATACCTAGGTATTCAGATACCTAGATAATAATCTAGGCCATCTATACAATTTAAATTATCAACCATTAATGAAGAAATTACAAGATGACTTAGAAATTTGGAAAGATTTACCACTAACACTGATAGGAAGGGTAAATTGCATTAAAATTAATATCTTCCCAAGGATACAATACCTATTTCAATCATTACCAATTCCCTTAACAGATAAATTCTTCAATGAGCTAAAGAAAATAATAAGGAAATTCTTATCAAAAGGGGGGGGGGGGAACCGAGGATAGCGCTAGATAAATTAACAGAATGGTACAAACAAGGGGGCTTACAGCTACCAAACTTTAAGAATTATTATAGAGCACACACAAATCAGATTTTTATCAAACAAGGGAAAAACCAGATTGGACCAGATTAGAGCTAGATAAAATAGGGGAGAAGGAACCAGAACATATACTTTATAAGTGGGATGAAAAGCTGGTGCAACATAGGAATTCACCAGTACTGCACCATCTGCTCAACATTTGGAAGAAGATTCACATAGAAAGGAAAAAAACAAATTACCAACTACCAAAATTATTATTGACGCAAAATCAACTAATCCCTTTCACAATAGATAACCTTTCCTTTAGAGAACTGGAGAGAAAAGGAATCATAAAATAGAAAATTGTTTTTTGGGAAATAATTTATTATCTTAAGTGCAAATATGGTATAACTCATGGTACAATGTTTGCATACCTCCAACTGAAAACCTACTTGAAGGACAAATTGAGAAGCAGCTTTGAATATGTGATTACAGACACAATTATAATTAAAAGATTTATAACAAACATGTACATCAAGCTGCAAGAGAAAGAGAACGATAAAATAAGCTGTAAACCCAAACAAAAGTGGGAACAAGATCTAAACATAAAGATAAAAAATGAAAAATGGGTTACACATGATACAATATAATTGGTTACACAGGCTATATACCACACCCCAAAAGTTAAATAAATGGGACCCAACAGCATCAGATAGATGTTTTCACTGTAAGAAGGAAATGGGAATAACAGTACATGCAATTTGGGCATCTGAGAAAGTGGAAAAGTTTTGAGAAGATCTAAACAAGGTATTAAATAAAATCAAAAAAAGCAACATACCAAAGAATCAGGAGATCTTTCTTCTAAGTAATATAAGAAGTAAAGAACTAGGCCTCAATTTGGATGAAGCACAAATCAGATTTATTATGATAGCCTTAGCTGTAGCAAAAAAATGTATAATGTCAACCTGGAAATCAGAAGAGAGCCTGAGATTACAGCAATGGTACATAGACATGAATAAATGTATTCCATTGGAAAAAATAACATATAATTTAAGAAATAACGTCACAGTATTTGAACAAATTTGGGAACCGTACATGGAACACAACAAAGAAGGCCTACCACGGACCTCCACTCCCTAAAATAACAGAATAAGAAGAAGACAAAATGAACTGACCCAGTGTGTAAAAGTAGATGACACAATTTTCTTGTTTATTTTCATTGTGTGATGACATTGTTTAATGGGTTTAATGTATCATATATGTTGAATGTTTAGTGGGTAGGGAAAGGGGTGGGATGGAGGGAGGGAAGGCAGGGGGGGAAAGGGGAGAAAATGACACTGTGTATATTCAAGAGGGAAATGTTTGTGTGTATTTTAGTTAATATGGTTCATAGTGTGAAAATTTTTTTTAAAATTTAAAAAAAGATGAATTTGTTTCCAGAATGGTGGTTTATACTTTACTTGTGAAGACACTCCCACGACAGTTTAGATAAAAGGCCACTGGGCTAAAATATCATCTACTTTGTTCCATTCATACATGTTGCCTGACTTATTTCAAGTATTTTTAGTTTTTAATTACAGTATTAGAATTGCAGGGTCAAAAAAATAGCTGACAAAGGTTGAAGGCAGATGGATGTGAGAGAGAGAGAGAGAGAGCTCATCACTGAAAATACTTTATCAATTTAGATTTAGAATAATACATACAGCAGACACACACAAATAAATAGATTCACACACACACACACACACACACACACACACACACACACACACACACACACACACACACACACACACACACACACACACACACACACACACTTGTGCACAGATAAATCTTGGAACAAATTTTAGATTATCTTTGCATTTCCATTTTTTAAACCAAATAGTTCAAATGATCTCCATTCAAGTTGATAATGTCACCAACAACATTTCAAAATGTGTTGATTCACTAAATACATTCGACAAAAATGTTTCCTCTTCCTAGCAAAACTTTGGATCAGATCACCATATCCATAATCCCAGAGTCAAATCTCAGAAAGGGAAAAACCTCCAACCTTGTGATACAATGATGTTAATAGCAGAAATAGACAATACAGAAATAAACCAATGAAGACCTGGAAATTCTAATGCATATATAAAGCAAGTTAAGATAGAGCTTCATGGTGGTTAACAATAACTGAAAATGTAAATTAAAGATCAGGACAAAAAGAGTTCAGAGGTTTCTATGCTGGGCAATTTACCAGATTGATCTCCAAAGTCTCTGCTCCATCTTCAAGGCACAAATTATGTCTGAAATGGAATACACTCTAGATGCCTGGACGACTACAAATCCAACAATGAAGTGACACCAAAAAACAGCCAGTATGGTAGCTCAATCTCAAACCACAGCTAAGATTCCAATTTTGCAAGTGCCATGCACAAATATTGCTGCAGCACTTACCAAGCTATTAACATCCACTAAACCACAAACCCTAGCACAGGGGTGGAGAAACTTGCTTAAAACAAGAGCCACATACAACAAATTTCAGATTCTTGAGAGTCACAAGACATGAAAAAATATTACATACACTTACATACATTTTATTTTTACATGCATTTTGTTACAAAAATTATATGTAAATATTAATAAATACACGTAATAATATTTATTCATGTATGTCATTTTTAAAATGCTAATTTGTATTAGTTTCAATAATCAAAATATAGACATACAGTGTATGCTCATACAATAGATGAATATTGTGCACCAATTTTTAGGATAAAAGTTAGGAGGTCAACCATTACATGCATACAACTTTTAACCACGGTAAGTCCTGGAGTCATTCGAGGCATTGGGAGTTCATGTGGGCAGGCTGGTGGTCAGCACCAGGAGGTAAGTCACATTTGGAGTGTCATAAGCTCGGATGTATAAGTGGGTGGCAGGGGCCTAGGAGAGAGTCTGCAGTCGGGATGTTGGGAGATTGGGGCACTTACGCTCCTCTAATTTCACTGCCCACAAGCCACGGCCACTAACATGACACAGCCAACATACTTCTCCGAGCCGCATATTCACGTCAAAGAGCCCTTGCTCTAGTATCTTAATAGATAACGACAATAGATTCTTGAAAGCATCACATTATTCAGGCTACCCAAAGTTACAAACCACCCTGAGTTAGAAGCATACTGCCAATCTTTTATTTTGTCTAGTTTTAAGTATAGGAACTCCTACTTCTTCTGCGGAATGCTGGACCACAACACTCACCCCACTTTTTCAAGAAAGTTGATTGATTTTATTTCAAGTCCAGAAATCCAGACGTCAACACGAGAGGCAGGTATGACCTATGAAAAGCCATTTCAAGGGGGAAGTGGGGATTGCAGATGAGAATGGGAACAATGAAGGATGGCTAATAGCTGTAGATTGTCCTTAAATAACATAACCTATGACAAAATCAAATCTGGTGCAAAAGGAGCAGAAAAGCTTTACTCCCAGATCAAGTCAATGACTCCTATGCCTGATTTGACCACAAGAATAAGGATACACTATGCATGCCCATGTCCCCAGATGATCCTCTACTGTCAGTAACTGAAGATGACAAGTGAGCTGCTTTCAGGAGAATGAATCCTCCAGACAGAGTATGCAGCTGAGTTCTGAGAACCTGTGCTGACCAACTTGCCAATGTATTCACGGATATCTTCAACATCTCACTCTGGCAGGGCATGGTACCCACCTGTTTAGAACAGGCCTCATGAAGAGTGTGGTACCCTGCCTTAAAGACTATTAATCAGTGGCACACACATCAGTGATGAAGCATTTTGAGAGGCTGGTGTTGAAGTGCATCAGCTCCTGTCTGAGAGGCAACAGGGATCTGTTCCAATTTTCCTACCACACCAACAGGCCAACAGCAGATGCCATCTCACTGAGTCTGCACAAATCCCTGGAACACCTGGACAGCAAAGACATATACATCAGGATGCTCTTTATCGACTAAAGTCTGGCATTCAACACCACCATCCCCTCAAAATTGATCAGCAAACTCCAAGACTCAGGCCTAAACACCCAACTGTGTCATTGGAAGCTAGGTTTTCTCACCACCAGACCCCAAGCAAGGATAGGTAAAACATATCTGCCACAATCTCCAGCATTACTAGAGCACCACAGGACTGTTCTTAGCCCCCTGGTCTACTTGCTTTTCACCTGTGACTGCATGGCTCGGTAGGACAATAACACCATCTATAATTTTGTTGACGATACCACAAAAGTGGGTTGTACAAAAAGGGGTGATGAGTCAGCATACAGGAGGGAGATTGAAAACTTGGCTGAATGAAATTCGCACTCAATATTACCAAAACCATAGCGGTGCTAGTGAACTTTAGGAAGGGACACCAAAGGTGTATGATCTAGGAGGATCAGTGGTGGAGTAAGGTGAGCAAATTTAAATTCCTGGGAGTCAGTATCTTGGAGGGCTTTTCCTGGACATGACACTCTGATGTTATGGTGAAGAAAGCTCATCAGCATCTCTACTTCCTCAGGAGTTTGCAAAGGTTTGGTACGTCATCAGAAACTTTGGCAAACCTCTACAGATGTGTAGTTGAAAGTGTGCTAACCAGCTGCATCATGGACTGGTATGGGAGCACCAAATTCCTCTGAACAGAAAGCTCCCCCCCAAAAATGGTAGTGGACACAGCCCAATACATCACAGGTTAAACTCTCCCCACCATCAAGGAAATCTACATGAAATGCTGCCATCAGAGAGCAGCAGCAATCATCAAGGATCTACACCATCCTAGACAAGCTTTGTTCTTGCTGCTGCCATCAGGAAAGAGTTTTAGGTGCCATAAGAATGGCACAACCAGGTTTAGGAACAGCTGTTACCCCTCTATCAGACGTCTACATAACAAACTCATTACTGAGTACATCATTACTGATTTTTTTCTTCTGTAATACAGACTGTTTACATTTCTCTCTTTTGTAGATATATCTTTCTTGAGTAGAGTTTTTTTTTTACTATCGATAAGTAGAAATTCTGCCTGGCTCGCAGGAAAAGAATCTCAGGGTTGTATGTGATATCATGTATGCACTCTGAAAATAAATCTGAACTTTAAACTTCTGATGGGAAACTAATGTTTGCCCTGTTAATGTTATATACATTCGATAGTGGAATAAAGAAAAATTAAGATTCAAGCTAATTCTGAGGGAAACAAAAAAGAAACATCTTCCAAGCAGTATGTAATATAATTGTACACTACCTTTCAACAAAATAGAATGAAGATAAACAAAACATGTCAAGGATCTTAAAGTTAAATTTCTGGGGAAAAAGTGAACACAGTAGGGAAAAACAATGGAATACTTGATAATTCAACATGAGATTTTATTTGTGGAGGATGAAAATAATAAAAATGTGACATTGGGCTTTGCACGCTGCACAGCAAAGGTGCTGCCATCTTGGGCAGTATCCTCATGGTTGCAGGATTTTAATTAAAACACTGTTGACTCCTTTAACAGACTGTTTAAAGCCTTTACAGAGCTGTTGGCTTTAGTACCAGGCAGAGCATTGCTGTGTCTCTGCTCCCCACTCTCCAGGGTCTGCACCAGCTACAGCAATTCTGGAGGCGTTGCCATTTTTTTGGCAACGTATTGTAATCACTGCTGATGTATTAATCATAGAAAATCTACTTTTTTAAAAATAGAAGGATCAGATTCAGAAATGGGAAAGAGGGCAAAAAAAGGGATTCTGAAAATAAAATGCACTGCTGATGTTGGAAATTTGAAGTAGAAATAAAAGAGAATGCTTGAAAATACTTAGAGGGTTATTAGGTAACATATTAGGAGAAATATAAACAGAGTTAACTTGGAGTTTGACAACCTAGTTCGGCTGGAAAGGCTGGTAATCTAAACTTGTTGAATTTGATGTTGCATCAAATATGTTGTTCCTCAAGGTTACATGAGATTGGAATGGAAAAGAGGCCACAAATGAAGAGGGCTCACACAATGGTGGGATAGAAAATTGAAGTGGCAGGCAATTTGAAGATCAGAATCACTTTGTGATCTGAAGAGAGACATTTCTGGCATTTTCCACTTGTCATTGGAGCTGGAAATATTGTTTCACGTGGTTAACATTCCACAAATGATAATTATAGCAATGGAGGACCATCGCCTTCCCAAGATCGTATTATATGGTGAGCTCTCCACTGGCCACCGTGACAGAGGTGCACCAAAGAAGAAGTACAAGGACTGCCTAAAGAAATCTCTTTGTGCCTGCCACATTGACCACCGCCTCAAACCGTGCATCTTGGCACCTCACAGTTCGGCGGGCAGCAACCTCCTTTGAAGAAGACCGCAGAGCCCACCTCACTGAAAAAAGACAAAGGAGGAAAAACCCAACACCCAACCCCAACCAACCAATTTTCCCCTGCACTCGCTGCAACCGTGTCTGCCTGTCCTGCATCTGACTTGGCAGCCACAAACGAGCCTGCAGCTGACGTGGACATTTACCCCTCCATAAATCTTTGTCCGCGAAGCCAAGCCAAAGAAGAGATAAAGGAGAACACAGCAATTAAAGAAGGTAAAGTAATGAAATAACAGAAAAAAGTAAATAAGGTTACACTGAAAATTCATGTTTATTCCCTCCCCCTTCTTCCAAAATTTTGTTTTGAGCCACAGTTGTTCTGACTCCAGGAAGAGTCAAAACTATTTTTTGGCTATGGGAAAGAGAAGAAAAATAAATCCAGAATAAATTACATAAATTAGACAGGTGAAAATGAAAGTGTGCAAAATGGAAGGAACCAGGGTCAAAAGAACAAAGACAAATATTGGTAAAGAATAACAATTTTATATTTGTCAATTGATCAGGAATAAACTATGGAAGAAATCAACTGGAACTACAGTGTGACAAATCTGACAGCTTCTGGAAATGCAAATGCATGGTTAATCCATGCTGGTTAATTTCAATGCAAGCAACACACCAGATTCATGCTTCTGGCTCATTATAATGATTACAGTTTCCAGCCAATCCTCACTGTATTGTTAATATGCTGGACATATCAGTGGAGGGCAACAAGGGAGTGACTAACATCGATTAAGGTCAGCTGTACTGCTTAAAGCTGGTCCGTGCCTTTTATATGAGAAAAATATATTCTGGAAATGATACGAACAATCTTTCCAAAGGTAAATCTAACATGGGTAACAGAGAAGGTCTGCATAATTGAGAGATCAGTCAACTGAGAGATTTTGCATATTTTTCTAATACCAGCCTGGTTGGAGCCAGATACAAAAAATATCATTGCCATACTCTCTTTGGTTATCATTAACAACATGCCTCTTATCATAGTGAAATTCAAGTTTTAAACAGGTTCATGTTAACTGTCCATAAGGTACATCTGGGCCTCATTTGTTTTGAAGATGCCTCGTGGCATCTCCGATAACTTTCATGATGTCTTGTATAGACTGGGTCACTGAACATGAAGGTGTCAGATCTCGCCTTCAGTAGTGAGAGGACTTCTCAGTTCAACTTTAGTTTCTGGAAAGGGATTGCTCTCTTTGGCTCACAAGCCTTCACACACTTACTGATGATTCAGAATCAGAATCAGGATTTACTGTCATGAACAAGTCATGAAATTCAGTGTTTTGCAGCAAGAATCGTAGGGACTAAAAATAAAATAAAATAACAATAACAGTGCATGAAAAGTAAGGCAGTGTCCTTGGTTCATTGATTATTCAGGAATCTGATGGCAGTGGGGAAGAAGCTGTCCTTGTGCCACTGAGTGCTCATCTTTAGGCTCCTGTACCTTTTCCTTGATAGTAGCAGAGTGAAGAGAGCACGGCCTGGGTAGTGGGAGTCTTTGAGGATAGAGTCTGTTTTTTTTAAGACATGTAAATGTTCTTGATGGATTGAAGTCTGGCACCTGTCATGTCGCAGGCCCAGTTAATTGAGTTATTGAGTTTATTGAGAGTTGGCGCCTCCATATCAGGCAGTGATGTAACCAGCCAGAATGTTCTCAACAATACATACACCTGAAGAAATTTACAAAATTTGCATTTCATCACAGTAGAAGTTAGTGCTACTGCAAGGTAGACGTTGAGGCAGCCCAGACCACCCTTCTTTGGTGACATACTGAACTGTCTCAGACACCTCAAAGTATAGCCACTGGTGAGCCTTCTTTGCGATTGCATCAATGTGAAGGCTCCAGGACAGATCCTCGGAGATGTTGACACCTAGGAATTTGAAGTTCTTGACCCTCTCCACTACTGAGCCCTCAATGAGGATTGGGTCGTGTTCCCCTAACTTCCTCCTGAAGTCCACAATCATCTCTTTGGTTTTTCTGACACCATTCAATGAGCTGATCTACCTCATTCCTGTACACTTCCTCATTGCAGTTTGTAATTCCTCCAACAATTGTGGTATCATCAGAAAACTTGTAGATGACATTGAAATTGTGTCTGGCCACACAGTCATGGTTGGTCTAATGAGTAGAACAGTGGGCTACGCAGGCATTTTGGGGTGCGCCTGTGTTGATGATCAGTGAGGTGGAGACATTGTTTCAAATTCGTACTGACTGTTCTGATGAGAAAGTCAAGGATCCAGTTGGAGAGTAGAGTACGGAGGTCTAGAGTTTGTAACTTCTTGTCCAGCACTGAGGGAATAATGATATTGTAGGCTGAGCTGTAGTCGATGAAGAACAGCCGCATGTATGAATTGCTGTTTTCGAGGTGATTTTGAGCTGATATCCACTGAGATCCAGTGATATTGCATCTGCTGTGAAGCTATTGTGATGATAGATGAATTGCAGTGGGTCCAGATCCTTACTTAGGTATGTGTTAATTCTGGCCATGCTCAGGCTCTTGAAGCATTTCATCACAGTAGAAGTTAGTGCTACTGCAAGGTAGACGTTGAGGCAGCCCAGACCACCCTTCTTGGGTACTAGGATGATTAATGCCATTTTGAAGTTGGTGGGATCCTCTGACTGCCACAATGAGATGTTGAAAATGTCCGAGAACACTATGGCTAGTTGGTTGGCACAGATTTTCAGTACCCTGCCAAGTACGCCGTCAGGGCCTGATGCCTTGCGAGGGTTCACTTTCTTGAATGATGTCCTGGCGTCGCCCTCAGAGACAGATATCACAGGGTCCTCAGCCATTTCAGGGATACTAGTAGGCATTGTTTTGGTTCTTCTTTTCAAAGTGGCAAAGAAGGTCATAAGCTCATTGGGTACTGAAACATCGCAGCCACCTATAGTGTTCGCCTTCGCTTTGTAGGCTGTAATAGCCTACACGCCCTGCAATAGCTGGCTTGTATCTGTCTCTGTCTCTAGTTTCCTCCGAAACTGCCACTTTACTTCTGAGATGGCCTTCCGCAGTTTGTGACTGGACTTCTTGTAAAGGTCTTAGGTCTTAATCCCCGGCCTTAAACACCCTTGTTCTCACCCTCAGCAGGTTGTGGATTCTCTGATTCATCCAGGGATTCTGATTGGGAGCGCCCAGTATTTGCGCATGGGCACACATTCGTCCACACAGGTTTTGAAGAAGTTGGTGATCCCTAATGCACATTCATTCAAGTCTATGGATGAGTTTTTGAATATGTTCCAGTCCTGCAGCCACTCCTCTGCTTCCCTTGACCACATCTTTGCCTTCTTCACCACTGGTGCTGTGGTCTTCAGTCTCTGCTTATACACTGGTAGAAGTACAGCCAGGTAATCAGGCTTGTTGAACTGTGGTCATGGTATGACTTGGTATGCGCTTTTCATTGTGGTGTAGCAGTGGTCGAGTATGTTGGTTCCTCTGGTCTCGCATCTGATGTGTTGGTGGTAGTTTGTCAGAGACTTCTTCGGGTTGCTTGATTGAAGTCTCCCACAATGATCGAGAAGGCATCTATGTGCTTTCTCATGGCTGTTTATCACAATGCTCAGTAACTCCAGTGCCAGCCTGGGGCGGAATGTACACTGTGACCAGGATGATGGAGGTGAAATCCTCCGGCAGGTAGAATAGGCGACTCATGATTGCCAGATGTTCCAGCTCAGAGGAGCAGGACTGGGGCATGACTGTCACGTCTGTGTACCGTGATGAATTGGTGATGACACAAACACCACCTCCCTTGTTTTTCCATATGCTGGTGTTCGATCAGCACAGTGGAGGGTATAGCCCTTGGGTTGTAGGGCCATGTCCAGAATGTCCGCATTTAGTCATGTTTCCCATAAAGCACATCACACTGCACTCCCTGATGTCTCTCTTATGTTGAAGTCTGGCTTGGAATTCATCAAGTTTGTTCTCCAAGGACAGTACAATGGTCAGGAGGATGGTAGGGTGGGGAAGCCTCAAGTCCTAGTGTCTCAGCTTGACCTGTAGTTCCCCTCTGTGGCCACATGGTTGGGTCTTATTTACTTGTACCTGCTGGAGCTATTTAAAACACCTGCAGAGTTGTTCTAAATTGTAAAGTTGTTGTTGTACCTGCTTGATCTGATTAAAACTCCCACAGAGTTGTAGTTGTGAACCGGAGTTTTTGTTGTACCTGCTTGAGCCGTTTAGCATTTGCGCGGAGTTGTTGTTGTACTTGTGTGAATTGTTTCAAAGTCCCTCGGCCCGATGGAGATTGCCGATTCTACCGATTCTCCTGGTTCTGATGATTCCAGGCGATCTTAGGACCTCCATGCTGTTAAATAAGTTTGATGTTCCAGGGGATGTGAGAGGCATTAGTGGCCTATTCATCGAGCTTGGCTTGACAAGGTCAGGATTTAACATGGATCATTGGAGCTGTGAGGCAGCAGCATTAACTGCTGCACCACTCGGTCATATTTCAATGAGGATGAAATTGCTGTAGAGCTCTTTGCTTTATACACTTTCTCAATGAAAGGGAAATTGCTCTCTGAAAACTATATATATCTAAGGTATCCTGATGAGTGCATTTTCTGCTACATCTCCGACTTGATCATACAGTAATCTAAGGTAAACGGCTATATGCCGGGGACCAGCTGGTTTACAATTTAAATCAGAAACAGGTCTCTGTCCAACAATGACCCTCCCAGTTCCTCTCTGTTAATACTGTCCCCTGCTTGGCACAACTTATTCTTCTCAGCTTCTCTTTCAATACCTCCTACTTTCTACAGATCAAAGGGATAGCCAGGGGCATTTGTATGGGCCCCAGCTATACCTATCTTTTTGCTGGCCACGCAAAACAGTATTTGTTCCAAGCCCATTCTCATGCACATGCCCCAGCTCTTTCTCCAGTGCTTCGACTGCATCAACTTCTCTGCTGCACTCAAGCATAGCTAATCAATTTCATTACCTCCACCACTAATGTTCGCCTGGCCCTCAAAATCAACTGGCATTTACTTTCTTTTTCTGGAACTCTGTGTCCATCTCAGGGGATGGATTTGTAACTGAGATTTTCTGCAAACCCACCAACATCCATCACCATCTTGACAACACCTTCTCCTATCTTGACTTCTGTAAGGATGCCATCAATTTCACAATCCCTACTGCAACTGTTCTCAAGGTGAGGTTTTCAAATCTAGAGCTTCTGAAATGCCCTCCCACTTCTGGAAGTGTGGCTACCTCTCTATCATAGGATGGCCCTCATATGCATTTCCTCCATTTCTCACATATTTGCTCTCATTTGTACCCCTGATTCTCCCCAACCAGAATAACAATTGACCTCTCTTGGGCTTCATTTATCATCTCATCAGGCTCTACATACTCTTCTATTTCATCAGCTCAAACACATCCTCACACCAGTTACATCTTCCCCCTTTCCGCCTCCTCCCCCTTACTTTCTGCAAGAATTAATCTCTTTAGTTCTCACTGGTCTACACATCCCTCTCCACCCACCCCTCCACACCCCTTGACATTTACCTCACAACCAAAGGAGTGAGAGCATCTGGCTATTCAATGGCCACTCATCATTACCCAAAGACCTAAACAGCCTTTCACCTGAACTTTTACCAACATTTGGTGCTCATGATGTGCTCTCCTCTACACCGAAGAAACTAAATACAGACTTGGCAACCATTTTGCAGAGCACCTCTGTCCCAATGGCCATCTAGACCTTCCAAAAATACATCAAAGTAACTCTCCTTCCCAGTTCCTCATCAATCTATCTGATTTATGCCCTGCCATGGCAAGATCAAATACAAACTGGAAGAACAACATTATGTTTTGGTAACTTAAAACCCAGTGGAATGAACAGTGAATTTTAAAATTTCAAGCAACCCCCACCCCCAAGGTTCTCCTTCTACACATGCTTTCCTGTGAGCATTATATTCTTCTTTAGTTCATCCCTCCTATCTCTTCTCTCAGCCTGGTTCTATCTGTCCATCATTCCTTCTCCATCTGATTTTTACCGATCACCTGCAGACCCTATCAAATGTAATAAGCTGGCAATCTTTCCTATTGCCTCTCAAGTCTTAATGTAAACTCATCCCAAATGTTGACATTTTTACAATCAACCGTTAACAGTTAAAAAGAGGGCTTAGATAGACAAGGGCTTCATTCTCTGTGTGAAACTGAGGGAGATGACCTTTTAGAGGCAACTAAAATTATGCAAGTCATAGAGAATGCAAGTCCAAGGCTTTCTAAAACTGGGAGGGGGGGGGAGGAAATGAGAAGATATAATAGGGAGAACAGGACCTTTTTTCCATATAAAGGGTGAACACTGTATGGGATGACCTGTCAAGGGAAATGGTAACTGTGGGTACCATTAAACACCCAAGCTATATTTAGACAGTTACACAAAGAGGAAATATTTAGAAAGATTGAGCCAAATGGGTCAAGCTTAAATAATCAACTTGATTGGCATGGACAAGTTGGACTATGGGCCCGTTTTAATGCTGTGAAACTCTAACAAAACATGTGCTAAGTTTGATACAAATAATGCTAATTTAAATATGTTAGGTTACTAAAGTGCACCGGTCCAAGATACACCAATGACAACAATGCACCAATCAATGTTAACAGTATCATTATCTGCTTGTTTTATGCTATTGCAGCCACCACCTTATCTGGCAATGACATTTATACACAAATATATATTCTGAGCACTGCTGTGCAAATAATTCTGACGCAAAGTCCACAGACTGTACAACAGGCTTTAATTAGCTTAAACTTGTACACACCAGGTCTCAGTATACTCCTGACTCCACGGCCTTTATACGGGCCGGTGATTGACAGCAGACAGGTGAAGCCAGCTTCTGAGGTTGCCTACCTGCAGATACAGTGGTTGCCCCCTGCAGTAGGCTGGTAGGAGTGCAGCCAGTGTAGTGGTTGTGTCACCATATTTATAAATTTTTAAAATGCCACATAGCAGTTTTGAAATTCTCAGTACTCAAAAATCAGGCAATTGCAGACTCTAATTCATCCCAGAATAATCCTTTGAAAAGTATGAAATCCGAAAGAAATGGGAAGAGCAAATAAAGTTTGTCAAATCACACTGTGCATTTCAGTGCAGAAAAAAGTATTTAAATAGGATTTCCAGCTCCACTACTTAATAAAACAAGCACACGTTTGTTCACACGAGACTAAGCCACCTCTAGGTACAGTCACTTGTTCGCTTTCACCTAACTGTGAAGGATACTGATAACATGGCTGTTTAATTTAGCAGCCACAGGAAATAGAACCTGAACTATGCAGAAGTTTTTAAATACGAATACACTGAATGCAATCGTGAAGCAAACATTTCCGATAGCTTAAAGTTACATTGCGTCCAAATTTTACCAATTTTCAATGCAAGATCTTTGAAAATAATGTCATCTCTAAATCTTAAAACAAATAAGATTTTTTTTCCAGTTTCAAGAAATCTGTGTGCCTACCATGCAACAATCATAGTGCCGTAATGCATTCTTTGAGCATGTAATGGAGAGAAAGCTGATCATGGAGAACTTGTACATGCAGTGTATTTAAATTTGAAAAACAAAAATGTCACAAAGAAGGCAGGTGCGCCAACCAAAAGCTCAAGGATGACGTGCATTAGATTGGATAGAAAACTGACTGTCCCGGAGGAAACTGAATGAGAATAAATGTTTCATTTTCAGACCGGAAGGAGGTCACAAGAGTGAGGGGAGGGCGTAGAGCAAGGATCAATTCTTGGCCCAGAATTGTTCACTGTTTATGTCAGTGATGGGAAGAAGCAACAGGTATGTAAGATTTCCAAACTTGCCAATGATAAAAAAATAGGTTGAAGGGGCACATTGTAATGATGAAGACACACAATCCCCTCCATAACGTTTGGCACAAAGACATTTTTATTAAATTTGCCCCTGTGCTCTACAGCTTTAAACGTGTAATCCAACAATTCACATGTAATTCAAGTCCACAATCCAGATTTTATTCAAGGGCATTTCAGTCATTTTGGTTTGACCATGTAGAAATTACAGCACTTTAAGGAGGGCACTGTAAGATGCAGGCTCTCAACCCAAAACACCAACAATTCCTCTCCGTCTATGCCGCTAAGTGGCTGGAGTTTAAAAACAGGAAAATTTCTTCAACATTGTGCAGGTGCTGGGGAGATCTAACCTGTTTATAAGTTTGGGTACCCTTACCTAAAATGATCTTGTAACATTGGAGACAGTACAATAGAGATTCACCAGGCAAATCTTTGGGATAAGAGGGCTGTTCTACCAAGAGAGGAACACCTAATAGCCTGAATATGCCTGAAATTGTTTGATCTCGGAAGCTAATCAGGCTCAGGACTGGGCAGCACTTAGAGGGCAGGCTACCTAGGAACACCAGGTGCTGTAGGTTTCTGTGAGGGGCGCTGCACAAAGTGGCAACTCTGCTTTACGGTAAACAAAAGTCAAAGAATTTCATATATGTTACATTCTAAATGTGGTATTAGGTGACAGTATTGGAACCTTTACCTTTACCCCTTTATACTCCTTGGTGTTTGAAATAATGTGGGTTTCCCCTGTTTTAAACATGCAATGTGAAGTAGATGTTAGTATGCTTTAACCAGTGGGAGAGTCTATAACTGCAAGGGGCCATTTATTTGAAATAAACCATGGAGAAACTTCTTCTCATAGAGGGTGGTGAACTACTGGAATAACTGGTAGATGGGCAGCATGGCTGGCATAGTGGTTAGTGCAACACCTTTACAGCTCCAGCGATCGGGACCGGGCCGGGATTCGAGTCCCACGATGTCTGTAAAGAGTTTGTGTTGTCCCTGTGTCTGCATGGGTTTTCTCTGGGGGCTCTGGTTTCCTCCCTGTTCAAAACACACCAGGCGTGTAGATTAATGGGGTATAAAATGGGCAAAACTGGCTCATAGGCCACAATGGCCTGGTACCATGCTGTTATGTCTTAATTTAAAATATGTTTGGAGAAATTGCATAGAAGACAAGTTGGAGCCAGCATTGATCAATCACAATAATCTTCTATGGTTGGGCAGGATTGAAGGGTCCTATGAATCCTATGATCAGCTACTGATATTGATGAAAGCATACAGATTGGCTATTGTGGTGAGTCAATTGATGACCATAATATCAACAGATAAACATGTACTGACCAAGAAGGATTAAGAGCAAATATAGAGTACTTTTAACATGACAGAATGTCTGAAATTGGAAATTTGAAGGTGATGCTAAAGAGGTAAGATTTAAGGAAGCTTTTGAACAGCAAGATACATGAAGCAAAGCAGGAGATACCTGAAAGCAAACTACAGAGAACAAACACTAGAAGTTACGCTGACCTTGAAAAATGTATACTTTTAAAAACTATATCATTTTAATCTCTGTGTTTTCAAAAAATCTGATTTTTTTTCCCCCAAAGTATCTTAAGTATTTTACATTAATCAAGTTGCATGCAACACCACAAAGTGTTTTCTTACATAAATGGTTGGAAATTCACACCAAACAGATTACAGGTGTAAAACACCAAAGTCTGCAGTCACCATGGTTGAAGAAAAAAAAACAATGCTGGAGAAACTCAGCATTGTCAAATCTAAGTAGCAACAATAGATATACGTAACTAATATTTCAGGCTTGAGCCAAAACCATATTTTCCACACTGTTGTTGCTGCTGCTGGGACCCTCTCTCTCCACAATGCTGCTGCCATGACTCTATTCTGACTACTGGGTCTGCAGGGACCCAACCTAACTCCCTACACTTTCCTCCAGAGGAATCACTGTAAGGAATCACCTTTTATGGCTTGAAGGACAATGTTAATTAGATGCAGACTGAATTATGTTTTTTCTTTGGAGATAAATGTTCTGTGTAAATATTCAGATTTTGGCACATCATTGCTGAACAGTAAAGGGTTGACATGAAAATTAAACATTCTGAACTGCAGGGTGTGCAAATGGAGAAAGGTCATGTAAGTTCTGTGAATGAAGGTAATCATGCAGATTTAATTCAATTTTCACATCAGTTTGATCAATGTTGACTTTCGCACATAATGTTCCTTTAGAAGTGTCCAAGATGAGGTCACATTACTGTAAAAATGCCTATTGTGCATTCCTAGAAAAAAATTATGATAGGCTCGCCCTCTTTCCTCCATTCCCAGATTCAACACCTGTTCCAGACACACCACATTTCCGTTCACAATGGAGAGGCAGCAAAAAATCCAGATTCTATCCTTATCTCGGGTGCTGCCTGTGTGAAGTTTGCATGCCCCCACCCTCCCCGATACCCCAAAGCCATGCAGGTTGTTTTGATAAATTGCAGATTGGGTGAACATTATGCTGGAAGTCCCCACCTTTCAATTCTCCTGATCATTCCCGCACAGAGATGTTAGCCCTCAGCCTCATCCTTCACAAGAGTGAGGACAAACCTACGCTTAAGAATAAAATTTCTCTGAGACATCCTTAAAACCAAATGGCATAAACATTAATTATTCCAATTTTGGTAACCACCCCCCCCACCTCTATCTAGTTCTACTATTTCCATCTCTTCTTCTTCATCATCCCTTCTTTTTCCTAACCTCCCCACCCTCCCCCTTCACTGATCATTCCATCAGTCCATCTCTCCACCTCTTCCATTGTCTGTCCAATACCCTATAATCTCTTATCACGTCCGCATCTTATTCCCTCCCCTTTTATCCCTCTTGAGATCACTCCTTCCTACTTTACTCTTGATAAAAGGTCCCGACCTGTAACGATGACTGAACATTTCTACCCATGCATGCTGCCTAACTTGCTAAGCTCCTCTGGGTTCCCTGCTTGCTCAGATTCCAGCATGGACAGTTTTTGTGCTGCTCTTTCTTACCATTATCTCTTAAATTCCAATTGACCTTTCACAAGCCTCTTCTATTCCTTGGTCCATGGGATTGATCTAAATGTTGCCTCGACTGAAAGGCTCGAGTTACAAGAAGAGTTTGAATAAGCTGGACTCTTTTCCTGGAGTGAAGAACCGCCTTACAGAGACTCATAAAAAGAGTAGGGAAGTCTAAAACTAGAGGTCATAAGACTTGTTCTCACAAATCCCAACTGACAAAGGAAGCAGTAAATGTTTAAAATCTGAACATAATATAATATGGGAGCATACTGTACAGTGAGGTAGGTTGTTAAGTAAATAATGAAGAGTAAACCCAGAGTAGATAGATGTCAACTGAAAATTAATGCTGAAAACTGTAAGATTAATTCACTTATGGAGGAAATACAAGAGCCGACATATGGAATGGTAAAACTTCAAAATACAGGGCACATTTCTGCTCTACTGGACAAGTGTGAATATTTATTATTATTCATCATCTTCCTTTTCTATTGATTTTTTTTGTGGCCTCGTAATTATTCTTGATTTGTGCAAGCATGATTTATGCACCTGAGAATCTGCAGCAAGCATGAATTTTGGTCCTTTTGTACTATGTGTATGATAACAAACACTCATACATTTGTATATAAAAGCAAAGGATTGTTTGGACACAGGAAAGCACCAACAGAAAATTCTTTGGAAGAACTGTAAAAAGAAAACAGTTTTGAAAAATGTATTTTTTTTCCCCAAGTCTAGCAAAAGGGCTGAGGATTACTAAACAGTGTTTTCAAAAGCCATGAAATGGTCAAACTTTTTTTATGCTCAAGATGAGTTTATTTCTGCAATCAGAAAACGAAACTTTGGGACCCTATTCTAAATGGCCTTGTGGAAAGTAAAATGCTTTTACATGAAGGGATTCTTAGGCATGTGTCCTAATTTACTGTAACAAAAGTATAAGTAGGCTGATTCTAATGCAATTATGGATGAAAACGGTTATTTGGCACTTTTGACTCTTTAGCCCTACAATACTAAAAAAAAAATTAATACTTAAATAATTTGGATACCCAACATTCCATCTAAATAGTAATATCATGTATTAACATTGGCCTTTGTGGAAATTAATTACTTTGCATCATCTAAAAAGCTTCTTTCATTAGCTGGAGTGTGCATCATAAATTCATAGAGCAGAAGCAAAGCCTTGCAGCACAACTCAATCTTGATGCCTAACTACATTCATCTTCAATGCCCGCATTATCCCTGTGTCCATATGAGGCTTTCCTGCTCAAGAACCTTTCCAAACGTCTTTTGAGCATTGTAATTGTCTCTGCCTCCAGCACCTCTTCGGCAGCTGATTCCACAAACTCACCACTCTCCATGAAAAATTTACACCTCAGATCTGCTTTAAATTTCTCCCTCTCTCACCTGACATGCATCCTTTAATTTGAGACTCCTTTGGTCTGAGAAGATTTCCTATCCATGCCCATGTGAGAAAAATCTTCAGCCTATCCAATCTCTCCTTGCACCTACCCTCCATTCCAAGTAAAACCCGAGTGAATTTCTTCTGCACTTTCTCTATTGCAACCGCATCCATTCAACACTGTGTTGACAAGGACATTCTAAGTGCAGTTGAATCGACGTTTTAAATTTTACACAATATTCTGTATTTTTTTTTCTAAATAATCTTCATTGAGGAAGACAGCTTCTACAATTACATAGCACAGAAGCAGATGCTATGGCCCACCAATCGAAAAATATTCAATTCCAGGTTAATGTTTATAAATATGCATACACACCCTTGCATTAACTGTCAATCAGCCTCGACTCTTTGTGTCCACATTCACCTGGGAACAGGCAGGTTTTGCTAAAGTACCAAGAATTGACCAATTCTGCATAGAACTATTGTGAGGTTGTCACTGAAAATAGTTCATCATCAATAGTTCCGCTCATAATCTCAGCCTGCTCTTCATTGGGAACCACAGCCAATGAGGTTACCCACTCACTTCACCAACAGGGCAAATAAGTTTTAACTTGCATACTTTGTCCTCTAGCAGCAACTTGAGCAAGAAATGGGTTTGGCTCTCAGACAAGGATGAGTTCAGTTTTTCTTGTGAACAATACCAGTTTTAGAGTCAGTTGGGAGATGCTCATACTGTGTGGATAGCTTTTGCAGGTCCTAGCCCAACACTGTAGACCATGACTCGTTTAAAGTCCAGTCAGTCATGAAATTATACGGGAAAGAAGAACCCAACTAGTTCATGCTGACCAAGTTGGCATTCTGGATTAAACCCATTTGCCGACATTCAGTCCATATCCATCTTTACTCTACAAAGATCTGTCCGAATTACTTTTAAACATCAAGGTTGTACAGTTCAACAGTTTCCTCTGACACCCAATTTCAGATTAGGGTTAGATCACTGAATGAAAAGGTTGACCCTCACATTCCTCTCAAATCTCACTTCATCCACCTTAAACTTATGCCCTCTTGGACTAGAACCATTTACTCTGAAAATAAGATTGTGATCATTCAATTCATCCATGCACCTCAGAATGTTCTAAAAGTTTACAAGATCACCCCTCAATTTCCTATTTGCTAGGCAATAAAGATCCAGCCTATTCAACTTCTCCCTACAACTCAAACATTTTAGTCAGGAAACATTCTGGTGAATCTACTCCATGTCCCTTCCAACTTATTTATATCCTTCCTCTATCTCAACAACTAGAAATGTAGTCAGAGTGCCAAGTGAAGTCTCACCAACACCTTGGAAATTCAAGGTTCAGCTATTACAATTTTTGTACTCAATGTCCCATCCAATTAATGCAAGCATGCCAAATTATTTCATAACCTGACTGTCTGAGTCAGCACTTTCAGAAAACTGTTCATCTTTACCCCTCAGTCTCCGTTCTAAAACACTCTCCAAGACCCTATCATTTATTGTGCAAATCCTTGCCTGGTTTAACTTACTGAAATGCAGTCGCTCATACTTGTCTGAGTTAAATTCCTATTGCCTTTCCTAGGACCGCTTTCCCAACTGATCTAGATCATATGGTAAATTAGATATGCTTCTTCACCGTCCACTACACTACCAATTTTGGCATGATCTACAAATTTACTAAAATGTTAATTGCACTGCCAGCCAATTAGTTAATATAGATTGCAAAAAGTAGATTACCCTGGACCATCCATATAAAATACCACTGGTCAAAGGCCTTCAAATTAGAAAAGCAGCCATCCACTACTACCCTCTGACTTTTTCCACTTTTGAATTCAATTGGTCAGCTCACCTTGAATTCCATGTCATCCAGCATCCAACCTTCCAAATTAACCTGCCATACAAGACCTTGTCAAAGGCTTTGCTGAAGTCCATATATACATCATCCACCTCTGCCCTCATCAATCCTTTTATTCACCTCTTCAAAAACCTCAGATCATGAGACACGTCCCACTACTCAGAGCTCAATGGCCTGTAGATTGCTGCCTCATCTTTGCTGCCCTTTTAAAATAAAAGCACATTAGCCACCTTCAAGTCTTTTGGCACTTCACCAGAGACTAAAGATGATTGAAATATTAATCAAGGGCCTTTACAATTCCTCCCAAGCTTCACACAAGTTCAAAGGATGCACTTGATCATACCCAAAGGATTTATTTACCTTAGTGCATTTAAAGGCCTTCAATGCCAGATACTTTGCACATAGCTCATTTGCATCAGTTTCTTGTCATCCATGATTTTCTCCACAGTAAAGTTATAAGAATATAAGAAATAGGAGCAGGAGTAAATCATCTGGCCCCTCGAGCCTGCTCCACCATTCAATAAAATCATTGCTGATCTGGATAAGAACTTGTCACCACTTATTCATCTGTTCCCCATAATCCTTAATTCTCTTCCAATTCAAAAATCTCTGTTACTTAAATACATTACATGAGGCAGCACTCATTGCCTTATTAGTCAAGGAGATCACAGATTGACTACTCCTTCTGAAAAGGAGTTACTCCTCATCTTTGTCTTAAATCTACCCTCCCGTCTTGAGGCAGTGTCTCCTAGTTCTAGTCTCACCTGCCAGTGAAGACAACCTCCCGACTTCTATTTATTTATTCCCTTTAAAATTTTTGCCTCCATAAGTCCCCACTCATCCCTTTAATCTTCAATGAGTATATTCCCAGGATGTTCAATCTTTCCTGACAGGCTAACACCCTCATTTCCAGAAAGTAAGTTACACGGCCAAGTCATTGGTTCTCATCTCTCATTGATTGAAGACAGCAATGTGAGATGCTGTCCCAAAATGGCATCTAACATAAGGGACCCCCCCATCACATTAAACATAGACCCTGGTTGCAACCTTTTCATGCTGCTACTTTCTGAAAGGAGATATAGAAGCCTGAAGCTCAGCATCTCTTGGTTCAAGTACAGATTTTTCCCAATGGCTTTCAGCCTCTTGAAACTCTCCTAACCATAAACTATTCCAACACCACAAAAAAACCTGCCTGCACTATTAAAATGCCATGTTTTTCTTACACTAACTGAAACACTGTGACTATAGCTCCTTTTCCACTGGCATTCCAGTTAATTGGCCAAGGAGGGTCCCAGGATAAGAAGCCCTTTGTGCCGTTTCCACTGGGCTGCCCTGAACTGGGACACTAATTGCTTTTCCACTGAACACACTTATCCCCGAGGATTGGAGTGTTCTACCTTCAATTAGAAAAGAGTGACTTTCTGCTGTCCCTCTTCCACTGGTTTTATCAACATGCTGGTGTCAGCAAACATCAGAGTTATAAGTAGGGGTAGAGGCAGTTAATCCCCAACGTGAAATCACATCATTTGATGCCGGCATTCAGACAGTGTTCCTTTTCCACTGGACCCAATCCCAGTAAATTCCCAGTTAATTCCTGGGACAGGGTGCCAGTGGAAAAGAAATTTATGTGTTACCTGGAGTGAAATGAACAAGTCAAGTCTGAAGGAACTTTGATTGTAATAAAAACATAAAGCTGGGAAAATTCAGCAAGTCACACAGTGTACTTTATAGAGCAAAGATAAAGATATGTAAGAAAAGCATAGGCAGATTCATGAATAAAATGATGGGGGTGTGGGGTGGGCAGGAGTACAGGTCCATAGCCAAGAGATAATAGGTGGATAAGGAATGGAGGGCACAAGAGAAAACAGGGCAGGGGAATAGCTCTTTGAATGGAGAGGGGAAGGGAGTGAAGAGCTGGAGGAAATGAGACAGAGGGATGGGGAAGAGAGGGAGACTAGGGAGTAGCCCAACAGAAACTGGGGGATAATGTTCATGCCATCAGGTTGAAGGGTGACCAGACGGAATATTAGGTGGTACTCCTCCAATTTTCAGGGAGTCCCTGGTTTGCAGTGCATGAGGTCATGGATAGGCATGTTGGTGTGGAGCAAAGCATAGACTTGAAATGGTTGGCCACTGGGAGATGCCCGTCATCGAAGCAGATAGAATGAAGATGCTCTGCAAAGTGCTCTCCTGGTCTGTGTCCAATCTCTCCAATGTAGAGAAGGGCACAAAGGGAACATTGGATGCTGTAGATGACTCCCGGAGATTCACAAATTGTTTGGTTTCACTTGGAAGGACTATTTGGGGCCCTGAATAGTGGTGAGGGAGTAGGTGTGGGTGCAAGTGTGGCACTTTCTGTAGTCACAGGAGTAGTTGGCAAGAAGCAATTAGTGGGAAAGGAGGAGTGGACAAGGGAGCCACAAAGGGAACGGCCCTTTGGAAGATGTACCTGGTGGTGGGATCATATTTATTATCTATCTTTTATATTTATTGTCTCTCAGTACTGGGATAATTTAATCTATACTGTAATGGATCTGTTTTAATATTAATACTAGGTTAAGGTTAAGCTAGATTTCTTATAACTATGTCTTAATATAGTGGGTTTGGAACAGGTAAGAGCAAGTTTGCAAATACATCATTGCACTCGTAACAAAGTATCAGTTTGGAGTCACAGTGTCTAGAAGAACAATACCATAATGGAACAAAAGTGTTCTTAATTGAAACTCAGAGCAATTGAGTGATATACTTCAGCCTCTTTAAACAAAAGTGAGGTGATTTTTCAGAGTTGTGACTTCTGCGAACCAGAGTTAGGAGATCACATAGTTAACAAGAAACTGTTTAAAATTCCAAAAACTGATCATATGTTTTTCATGAATTAGGACTGACTTGGTGATATAACTGTCACATGATTTGGAGAAATATATTATCAAAATCAGACATTTTTGGTTCAGCATCAGAAGTCAAAGCCCTGTGACACACACAGGAGTTTGAACCTTGTGGAAGACAGGGTTGAATTACAGTAACCAGAATAGGTGCTGTTATGTGTTACTTCTAAGTAAAGGGCGACACAGAATACGTAGATTTCAAAAGAGAAGCTACTTCTAATTGCCTCTTTAAGACAGAGAACATTCTCATCATTTGGAAAAGAGATTCCAAAATCTTCACTCAAAGAAGATCGACATCCCAGAAAGACAGGCATTATCTATTTGACCTCCTGGAAAGACAGGAAGTTTATCATCCTTTTCATAGGAAATAAATTTGTGGCTCAGAAGATGGGGTCATTTCTATTTAAAGAACATCTCAAGGAGTTCATGGAAAAGAATTGAGAACAAAGAGGCATGAATATATAATGTTTAAAAGCACTTTATAATTATTCTGAACTGAAAATTTAAGACCTTCAAGCAAGACCAAAATGATGCTGAAATTTTAAAATTTTACTTTTCAGAGTGGGACTTTATTATGCACACACACACATTTACATTTGCACATAGTGGGGTTAAGTTTAGAGATAAGAAATGTATTGTTATTAATAGTTTAATAAAAATTATTTTGAATTTGCCATTGTCTGGTGAATTTTCTATTGCTGATCTTTAGTGCTAACAAAGTCCATTTAGACCCAAGCAAAATTAAAAGGGTTTGTTCGTTCGCAACAATTCTATTGTAGTTTTTTTTTACAAATGTACCTGTTTACCTTCAGTAAGCAGGAATTTCAGTACACATGTATATTATTCTTGTTTGCATGACATTAAACTTATCAATTTACATACCGAGTTCAGCTGCTTTATCTGTTAATCCTCTTCCACTGAAATAAATGTTTTTTTTAAACCACTGGTCTTGCCTCTCTCTTTGACGGGCTACTACCCATCATGTCTACTAAACTTGGTTTCTTTGAGTACAGTATTTTCCCCAAATTTCTCATCTGGCTCATCAGTATATGAAAATGTATGTACATCAGAGAGCGGCACAGTTAGCGCAATGCTGCTACAGTGCCAGCGATCAGGCATAGGGTTCCAATTCCCCACTGTATGCAAGAAGTCTGTTCGCTCTTCCTGTATCTGCATCGATTTCCTCCAGGTGCTCCGATTTCCTTCTACCATTCAAAAATGTACTGAGGGTTGTAGATCTATTGGGTGTAATTAGGCAGCATGGAATCATGGACCGAAAGGGCCTGTAATGTCTGAATTTCTGATTTTTTTAAAAATCAGCCAGTCAGGGAGTTTATATGTGGAAAAAGAAATGTATTCAATATTTCAGTACCAAACTGGAAAAACAAAAACAAGTTAGTTTTCTCTTGCAGAATGTAGTTGAGGAGCGATGAACAGAGCAAAGGAAATATCTCTGACAAGGTGAGACCAAATGAGTTATTGTGGCAGTTAGAAACCGATTACGGCTCTCATCTGCATTACGTGCTTCAAATTGCATGACTGTGGGATAGTTCTAGCCCCATCAGCATTAGTCATTTTGAGCATTTGTGACCATCAGTAGGAATCTTCCCTTCATTCTTTTGACTTAGAGTCATGCAGCATCATACAAGCCTTTTAACCAAACTTGTCTTGTCCCATCTGCTTGTGTCTGGACCATATCCTTTGAAGTCCTTTCCATGCATAAATCCAGCCAAATGTCTATTGAATGTCAAAACTTCTACAATTTCCTTTCACAGTTTTATACCAGATACAGACCACCCTCAGCGAAAAAAGTTGCCTCTCATAAGTACCTCCCCTTCCACCTTAAATATATACCCTCTCACATGAGAAATCATCTACCCTGGAAACAAAACTGTGAGAATTCATTTTATCTATGACCCTCATGACTTTCTAAACAACTTGCAAGCCCTCAGCTTCCTTGAATCAGTTGATACATAATATTTTCCTTGGATTCTGCAGGTCAGGAATGGAACTGCACTGAACATATGTGTCGCAACCCATCAACAAGCAACGTGCATTTACATCCATCACTATCGTCATAACCATTTATTATAACCATGAATGGATAACAACTATGTGCCTTAACCCGGTTTAGTGAACAGATATTATAACCATGAATGGATAACAACTATGTGCCTTAACCCGGTTTAGTGAACAGATATTATAACCATGAATGCATAACAACTATGTGCCTTAACCCGGTTTAGTGAACACATATTATAACCATGAATGGATAACAACTATGTGCCTTAACCCAGTTTAGTGAACAGATATTATAACCATGAATGCATAACAACTATGTGCCTTAACCCGGTTTAGTGAACAGATATTATAACCATGAATGGATAACAACTATGTGCCTTAACCCAGTTTAGTGAACAGATATTATAACCATGAATGGATAACAACTATGTGCCTTAACCCGGTTTAGTGAACAGATATTATAACCATGAATGGATAACAACAGATATTATAACCATGAATGGATAACAACTATGTGCCTTAACCCGGTTTAGTGAACAGATATTATAACCATGAATGGATAACAACTATGTGCCTTAACCCAGTTTAGTGAACAGATATTATAACCATGAATGGATAACAACTATGTGCCTTAACCCAGTTTAGTGAACAGATATTATAACCATGAATGGATAACAACTATGTGCCTTAACCCGGTTTAGTGAACAGATATTATAACCATGAATGGATAACAACAGATATTATAACCATGAATGGATAACAACTATGTGCCTTAACCCGGTTTAGTGAACAGATATTATAACCATGAATGGATAACAACTATGTGCCTTAACCCAGTTTAGTGAACAGATATTACAACCATGAATGCATAACAACTATGTGCCTTAACCCAGTTTAGTGAACAGATATTATAACCATGAATGCATAACAACTATGTGCCTTAACCCAGTTTAGTGAACAGATATTATAACCATGAATGCATAACAACTATGTGCCTTAACCCGGTTTAGTGAACAGATATTATAACCATGAATGGATAACAACTATGTGCCTTAACCCAGTTTAGTGAACAGATATTATAACCATGAATGCATAACAACTATGTGCCTTAACCCGGTTTAGTGAACAGATATTATAACCATGAATGGATAACAACTATGTGCCTTAACCCAGTTTAGTGAACAGATATTATAACCATGAATGGATAACAACAGATATTATAACCATGAATGGATAACAACTATGTGCCTTAACCCGGTTTAGTGAACAGATATTATAACCATGAATGGATAACAACTATGTGCCTTAACCCGGTTTAGTGAACAGATATTATAACCATGAATGGATAACAACTATGTGCCTTAACCCGGTTTAGTGAACAGATATTATAACCATGAATGGATAACAACTATGTGCCTTAACCCGGTTTAGTGAACAGATATTATAACCATGAATGGATAACAACTATGTGCCTTAACCCGGTTTAGTGAACAGATATTATAACCATGAATGGATAACAACTACGTGCCTTAACCCAGTTTGGTGAACAGATATTATAACCATGAATGCATAACAACTATGTGCCTTAACCCAGTTTAGTGAACAGATATTATAACCATGAATGGATAACAACTATGTGCCTTAACCCGATTTAGTGAACAGATATTATAACCATGAATGGATAACAACTATGTGCCTTAACCCGGTTTAGTGAACAGATATTATAACCATGAATGGATAACAACTATGTGCCTTAACCCGGTTTAGTGAACAGATATTATAACCATGAATGGATAACAACTATGTGCCTTAACCTGGTTTAGTGAACAGATATTATAACCATGAATGCATAACAACTATATGGCTTAACCCAGTTTAGTGAACAAATATTATAACCATGAATGGATAACAGCTATGTGTCTTAACCCGGTTTAGTGAACAGATATTATAACCATGAATGGATAACAACTATGTGCCTTAACCCGGTTTAGTGAACAGATATTATAACCATGAATGGATAACAACAGATATTATAACCATGAATGGATAACAACAGATATTATAACCATGAATGGATAACAACTATGTGCCTTAACCCGGTTTAGTGAACAGATATTATAACCATGAATGGATAACAACTATGTGCCTTAACCCAGTTTAGTGAACAGATATTATAACCATGAATGCATAACAACTATGTGCCTTAACCCAGTTTAGTGAACAGATATTATAACCATGAATGCATAACAACTATGTGCCGTAACCCAGTTTAGTGAACAGATATTATAACCATGAATGCATAACAACTATGTGCCTTAACCCGGTTTAGTGAACAGATATTATACCCATGAATGGATAACAACTATGTGCCTTAACCCAGTTTAGTGAACAGATATTATAACCATGAATGCATAACAACTATGTGCCTTAACCCGGTTTAGTGAACAGATATTATAACCATGAATGGATAACAACTATGTGCCTTAACCCAGTTTAGTGAACAGATATTATAACCATGAATGGATAACAACAGATATTATAAACATGAATGGATAACAACTATGTGCCTTAACCCGGTTTAGTGAACAGATATTATAACCATGAATGGATAACAACTATGTGCCTTAACCTGGTTTAGTGAACAGATATTATAACCATGAATGGATAACAACTATGTGCCTTAACCCGGTTTAGTGAACAGATATTATAACCATGAATGGATAACAACTATGTGCCTTAACCCGGTTTAGTGAACAGATATTATAACCATGAATGGATAACAACTATGTGCCTTAACCCGGTTTAGTGAACAGATATTATAACCATGAATGGATAACAACTATGTGCCTTAACCCAGTTTGGTGAACAGATATTATAACCATGAATGCATAACAACTATGTGCCTTAACCCAGTTTAGTGAACAGATATTATAACCATGAATGGATAACAACTATGTGTCTTAACCCGATTTAGTGAACAGATATTATAACCATGAATGGATAACAACTATGTGCCTTAACCCGGTTTAGTGAACAGATATTATAACCATGAATGGATAACAACTATGTGCCTTAACCCGGTTTAGTGAACAGATATTATAACCATGAATGGATAACAACTATGTGCCTTAACCTGGTTTAGTGAACAGATATTATAACCATGAATGCATAACAACTATATGGCTTAACCCAGTTTAGTGAACAAATATTATAACCATGAATGGATAACAGCTATGTGTCTTAACCCGGTTTAGTGAACAGATAATTAATTCTTGCAGTTTTCTGATATGATTGCCCTCCAAAGCTGCCTTTCACAATAATTATCCTAATCTCTCTTAAATTTGTATCAAGGTAATGCAAGAATTGTCTACATATCATCAATCTCACAAGGATTTTGTTTTAATTCACTTTTCTAACTGGTGTCTTTGATCAATTACCAATGATCAATTACCACTGGCTCCAATTGCAACTTGTAACACACAAAAATCTCTGACAACATCAGATGACAATTGCCCTATTCCTTCAAGAATTTCACTCTGCCATCATCGGATACAGTATCTCATCTATCACTTGTGGTACAAGCCGACTCATCAATTCAACTCCCCAAGTTTGTTACTAGCAACAAAATTACTTTCCTGCTCTTGTGTATCACTAAAATTCTCTTCTGTATCCTTCCCCTGGGGGTAGGACCACATGCATGGTCTTGAGGTACATTTCTCTTTGTCCTCTGTACTGGAAAAATGGATGATCCGGTCATACTTGAAAGCACCATACAAATTCAACAGATCCCCTCCCTACTATTATCACTATTCTAATGCGATAGCCCTTTTCCCTACTCCTTGGCTTTCTTTGTGAGTAAAATATACAAGTGATTAGAGCCATCTACAGAACATCCATTATTAAAGCCAGCAACTCTCAAAAAGCAGTGCGTAGTACAACAAATACACAACATGATACATTTACATTATTATCTACGACTGTTGGAAAAGTAAATTTTCCTATTTCAAGCACCTAACTACATTTCATGCATCCTTGTGTTGGGTATATCATAGAATGATAGACTGCTATAGCACAGAAAACAGGTCATTTGGCTCTGCCAGTCTGGCCTACTCCCATTCCATAACCCTTCAGGCACCTATCCAATTTATTCTAAAACACACAATCGCACCCGCATTCACCATATCAGATGACAGCTCATTTCCCACTCCCACCACTCTGAGTGAAGAACTTCCACACTCTCACCACTCTGAGTGAAGAACTTCCCCCTCATGTTCCCCCTAAATCTTTCCCCCTTCAGTTTAAAACCATGACCTCTCGTATTTATCTCCACCAATCTAAGTGGAAAAAGCCTATTCGCATCCACTGTCTCTACTTCTCATAATCTTTTAAACCTCTAACAAATCTCCTCTCATTCTTCTTTGCTCTAAGGAATGAAGTCCTAACCTGTTTAATCTTTCTTTGTAACTCAACATCATATCTGGAATGTTCCATCCTTAACACAGACCAAGCAGACCGAAGTTTAATAATTTTTACAATTTTTCAATAGTTGAGTAATTTAGCCTAAACAAATAGGGTTAACCTAAAACAGAAAAAACAACCTTTATTGCAGCAGAATTCAGCCTTCCTATCTGTGTGATTAATTTGAACTTGATCCCCCACAAACTCAAAGTCAATATTCTACCATAAATTGCACCATCCAAAAACTCTCTATTCCTATCTTTATTTTCTCATTTGCTGCAAAATAAAAACATAAAAAGGATCAATATTTGTCTAGGCTTATTACATACAATTCAAGTACAAGTATGTCATCCAAGTATAATCTGTAACTCACACTAACATGCTTCGCTTACTATTTGAAAATGAGTAACATGTAACCAGTGTTCACAGGAGAAACGCATCACTGCATTATCAAGGGCAGGTGATGACGTGGGGGGGTATTACAAGGATCAATGCACGATCCCTTGGTAATCACACTATGGTGGATTAAGGATGGTATGTTCATATCTACTCCTCCCCCTTAATGCCAATCCATGATCTCATCTGATTTACAAACTGCAGATAATGTGAACTTGCACCAATTATTTTCATCCCCACACTTCTTCACAATCCATCTGCTGTGACTTTCTCCTTTCAGAAAACCAAAAGTTCCAATCTTGACAGGCATTGTTTTCAGAGCAATCCAGTGAAGATGAAAACCTAACAGCACTCTATTTGACATGCAGCTGGCTTTTCATGGACTGTGGAGGTTAACTTTAACATGGAATGTAGCACAGATTGAGATGTGAGGGGTAGCAGCCAAATGGAGGATAAAAGGGAAACTTGGCATTAATTTTCAAAAAAGCAAGATTGTGCATGCCCTCCTGTAGTCAACTCAGAAGAGACCTAATGGAAATGAACAATGAACTGCTTACTACATCGACAGGGGTAATAGGAAGCATTCCTCTCATGTCAGGAGGCAAAAGGGGCAGTCAGCCCAAGTTTTTCAACAGAGAAGCAGCATCCAATCGAACTTCACCATTTCTATGCTCAATCATCCTGTAAAAGCCTTTCAATATCTCAACTCCACAGTAGTAACTCAAACTTCTACCATGCTTTCTGCAATGTAACCTCACAATGTTCCCATCAAGTTTCTGAATATTTCCTTCTGTTCACTAGGACACCTGAGCAAAAGGAGTATTCAAGATCAAAACATCAAGTGAAGCATAAAGCTCATGGCTTACTTGGTGACAATGATTCCAGCCCTTTTGCATGCTTCTGAGACAGCTGTGATCTCAAACCACAAGAGACCCACTACCAATACTGTCTCCACAAAATCCTCCAAATCCATTGGCAGGAACAGTGTACCCATGTCAACTTCAATTCCCAGCTTATCATTGCCAACATTGAGCCCCTAACTGCAGTTAACCAGCTTTGATGAACGAACTCTATCAATCACATCAGATTTCCAAAAACAGATATCCAAAACAGTAGGGCAGCACAGTTGGCATAGCAGTTAGTGCAATGCCTTTACAGTGCCAGCAATTAGGACTTGGGTTTGATTCCCTCGCTGTCTGTAAGAGTTTATATGTTCTCCCAGTGTCTGCATGGGATTCCCCCAGGAACTCTGGTTTCCTCCCACCATTCAAAACATGCCAGGGTGTAGGTTAATTTTGTGTAAATTGGACAGCATGGACTCGTAGGCCGAAATGGCCTGTTACTGTGTGGTGTATGTCTCAATTTAAAATATAAATTTCATACAATATATTGGTGAGAGATAACCATGTGAATGGGTTAAAGAAAACTCAAAGACATTCTCAAAGCTTCCATGAAAAGGAGCAACATCTACCAACTCTTGGAAATCCCCAAGTTATGACCCAGTGTGGAGAAGGATTATCATTGTAAAACAAGATCAAACTGGATTTATTAAGAAAAGACGAACAGCGGACAATGCCTGCAAACTTATTAATCTAATTCATGCAATTCAAGGAAATAAGAAACCGACAGTGGCTGTTGCTCTAGACGCAGAAAAAGCCTTTGACAGAGAAGAGTGGAATTACTTATTTAAAGTATTACAAAAATTCAATCTACCAGAAAAATATATAAATTGGATTAAAGCATTGTATAATGGACCTTTGGCGAAGGTAACAGTAAATGGATATGTATTGAGTCACTTTAAATTAAGTAGGTCAACTAGACAGGGATGTCCACTATCCCCATCATTGTTCACCTGAGCAATAGAACCTTTGGCAGAACTGATAAGAATAGAAAATAAAATAAAAGGGATAAAAATAAAGGAGAAGGAGTATAAAATCATATTATTTGCAGATGACATCATAGTATACCTAACTGAACCAGAGGTATCAATAAAAGAATTACATAAGAAATTGGAATATGGAGAAATATTGGGGTACAAGATCAATGCAAATAAAAGTGAAGTGATGCCAATGAGTAACACAGACTATACAGAATTTAAAAAAGAATCACCATTTAAATGGCAAGCACAAGCAATCCGATACCTAGGGATCAGGTTAGATAATAACTTAAGCCACTTGTACAAACTAAATTATCAGCCACTAATAAAGAAATTGGAGGAAGACTTAGAACATTGGAAAGAATTACAACTAACGTTGATTGGGAGGGTAAACTACATTAAAATGAATGTGTTCCCAAGGATACAATACTTATTTCAAACATTACCAATTCCCTTAACAGAAAAATTCTTAAGGAACTAATGAGAACAATAAGGAAATTCTTGTGGAAAGGGAGGAATCCAAGGGTAGTGTTAGATAAATTAACAGAGAGGTTTAATCAAGGTGGTTTACAGTTACCAAATTTTAGAAATTATTATAGAGCCGCACAATTGAGGTATTTGTCAGATTTTTACCAGACAAGTGAAAAACCAGACTAGACTAACATAGAACTAGATAAAATAGGGGAAAAGGTACCGGAACATATACTTTATAAGTGGGATAAAAAGCTGATACGATATAAAAGCTCACCAGTATTGCATCATTTACTTAATACATGGAAGAAGATCCACTTAGAAAGGAAAAAAATGAATTATCAAATACCAAAATTACCATTGACGCAAAATCCACTAATCCCTTTTACAATAGACAACCTTTCCTTTAGAGAATGGGAGAGAAAAGGAATCAAAAGAATAGAAAACTGTTTTTTGGGAAATAATTTATTAATATTTGAACAGTTGAAGTACAAATATGGAATAACTCATGGTACAATGTTTGCATATCATCAATTGAAAGCTTATTTAAAGGATAAATTGGGAAA
The DNA here is from genome assembly GCF_036971445.1 of Narcine bancroftii. Lineage (NCBI taxonomy): Eukaryota > Metazoa > Chordata > Chondrichthyes > Torpediniformes > Narcinidae > Narcine > Narcine bancroftii. Next base: position 114,175,704 of record NC_091469.1, read on the forward strand.
CAGATTGAGATTACCAGAAGGAAGCAGCTTTGAATACGTGATTACAGACACAATGATAATCAAAAGATTTATAAACAACATGTACATTAAGATGCAAGATAAGGAAAATGAAATAAACTATAAACCTAAGCAGAAGTGGGAAAAGGATCTAAACATAAGGATAAAAAATGAAGTATGGGAAAAGTTATGTTCTGGAACTATGAAGAATACAATAAACACAAGGTTACGCATGATACAATATAATTGGTTACACAGGGTATATATATATATATATATATATATATATATATATCACTCCTCAAAAATTAAAAAAATGGGATTCAACATTATCCGATAGATGTTTTTGCTGTAAGAAGGAAATGGGAACAACATTACATGCAACTTGGGCATGTACGAAAGTAAATATGTTTTAGGAAGAATTAAATCAGATACTAAATAAAATTACAAAAATAAAACATACCAAAAAAAAGAGATATTTCTTTTAAGTAACATAAGAAGTAGAGAATTAGGCCTCAAATTGGATAAAGTGCAAAATAAATTCATTATGATAGCCTTTGCGATGACAAAAAAAATGTATAATGTCAACTTGGAAAATGGAAGAGAGCATGAGTATACAGCAATGGTACATGGAAATGAATAAATGTATTCCACTGGAAAAAATAACATATAATTTAAAAAATAAAGTCACGATGTTTGAACAAATTTGGGAGCCATACATGGAACATATCAGAGAGAGCTTACCTACAACCTCCATCCCCTAAAATGAGAATGAAAATCATAAGAAGACAAAACGACTAGATTCAGTGTGTAATAAATAGATGACACATTTTCCTTGTTTATTTTCCTTTGTGTGAAAATATTGTTTTATGGTTTTATTACATTATATATGTTGAATATTTATGGGTATTGGAGGGGGGTGGGTAGAGGGGAGGGAGGGAAGGGGGGGGAGAAAGGGTAGAAAAGACCACTGTGTAAATTTAATGAGATACGTTTGTACATATTTTAGTTGATATGGTTACAGTGTGAAAAATAAAAAATTATTTTAAAAAAGAGAAAGATTATCATGGAGAAACTTGAGTCCATGCAACTGGAACACATAGATGCCCAGCATAATAAAAAGATGAAAGGAACACACCACCTCCCAAATTACCCAGCTATCTGCCCTGCCAAGCAGGCCTGATTTGTTGTAAATTCCACAGGGCTACATATTGGCCTCAAACCTTTCGTAAAGGCAATAGAAGTAAGTCTACTTAAGACGAGACTAGGGATCAATAAAGCTTAGAGTGCTCCAGCTATCTGGCAAACTGTCCTTCAGGAATTCACGAGCTCATCATAACAGTGCCCCAGTCTCAAACATCCTCAACAATTTCATCACTAAATTCACTTGACAATATTAAATGCAATAATTTCCTGATGATTGCACAATATTCAATTCATTGAGAACTGCTTGAATCATAAAATATTCTACACCTGCAATTCATTAATATTCAAATTTAGTGACCATGCAATTATCGGGTGATGACAATCACCAACAAGAGACTAAGTGACATTCAACAGTGCCCAATTATCAACATACTCAGATCAGCACTGCGTCAAAACATAATGGAACACTGAAATGCTGTAGTAACAAAAGCAGAGTGGAGTTGTATAGTTATTCAGAATTCTGCTCACTTTCAAGGAAGAATGAGATCAATTCTATTCTCTTGATGCAACATGTCTATCTGTGATGTAATCATGTGCTGTGTCCAGTGGGTTCACAGAGAGATGAGTCTGGACAGAAGTGATACAATCACACGTAACTTTTATTAACACACAGGACACAAACAGGTGAGTATTAAATGGTACACGATTACTAATTCACATAAGCGACGATACAGACATTCACTTCGAACATCAGTTAGACTCTGACACCGGTAAACCTATATTTGACACTGCTCACACACTATTGTAACAAATTTATGTTAACCTTTAATTTAATATTAAACTATATTTCTTTTATAGAAATCTCCTAGTAAAGTAAGTTATACGGCTAAAATATTGTATCTGTAGTCTTAGTAAGTTAGCTGTGGGTTGGTACAGCATCACACACAGGTCACAGCACATTTATAGAGAACCACTGTTTTCTGAGAAGAGTGTTCATTCTTGGAGTCGATGATAATAGATTTCAAGTTGGTCTTAATTGTTTGAGAACTGCTGAGGAAACTACCTATTTTTACTGAAAGCCACTTAAGCCTCTTGAACAGAGATGAGGTCAGAGGTTGTTATGGATATGAAATGGTTTTGAAAAAGGAACAGAATTTTAGTAGAAATAAAACTGATGGTCCTGTGGTTTCCAAGAATTTGGACTCACCTCAGTGATGATGTAACGGTCACATGATTTGGAAAAATATATTACTGAGATCAGACATTTTGAGTTCAGTTTTGTAAGAGTTCAGTTTGGAGTTCCTGTGACACAGAGGCTGGAACCTCGTGAAAGACAGGGTTGAGTTACAGTAACCAGAATTGTTGCTGTTGTGTGTGTTACTCCTGGGGAAAGGGAACACAGAATCGGTGGCTTCTGAAATAAGGAAAACCATTTTGCTGTCTCTTTGGAAAGGAGGACAGATTTCTACCTGGCCTATTTTTGTGTGGCCACTTCGTTTAAGCCTTGTCTGGTTTGTGACTTCATCATGGAAGAAGGTAACCACATTTTTTTACCCCTGTCTGGGTTTGTGACTATACCATGGAAGAAAATAGCCATTGCTCGTAGAGGACTGAAGATTGAAGTGCTTAAAAGCACTTTATAATTATTTCTGAACTGAGAATTTAAGACTTTCAAGCAAGAATAAAATGGTGCTGAACTTTTAAAAATCAACTTTTCAGAGTGGGACTTTAATTATACACACACATACACATACATTTACATCTGCGCACAGTGGGGCTAAGTTTAGAATTAAGTTTAGACCTAAGTAAGAAATGTTATGTTGTTAATAGTTAAAGTTTTTTTTAAATTTATCATTGGTTACTTTTCCATTGCTGTTCCTGTGTTAGTACTAACAAAGTCCCTTTAGTCTCAAACAAAATTTCGCAACACTATAAACAGGGACTCATACACACACTCCCCATTCCCTGATCAACAGGGTGCAGCTCTGCTACAAGTATTGATCTATCGCACTACTATCCTAGTTTCAGTGCAGTGCGCACCTTACCCGCGACCCTTCCAGTGACCTGGCATGGAGTGGTATCCAGGGCTTGGACAATAAAGCAGAGAGAGCAAATGTGCTAAATATAAATCATCAATGATGACCCTAAAGTAGCCAACAGCGAGGTGTCCAAACTGAGCTGAAGGGTGATGTGACTTCTGAATAAGTTTCAGACGGGGAGGACTTTGTGACCAACCGCAATACACACATTCCAGACAGACAGAGAGGCTACGCTTCCTCCACACACAACACTCCACACCTCGGAAGCCACATCACTCTGGAATCACTAGGATGACATTCTATGTCTCCATGCAACACATTGTGACTGTGAAAACAGGGAAGGAATTAAAAGAAAAAAAATTAAAAGACATTTTTAAAAAAGCAACACCATTTAAGCGGACCAATATATACACGAGTGTCTTCTGTATGCAGGACGAGGCACATAGTCAAAGTCAATGACAGAGCCTCACCAGCTGCTCCCCCTCCCCCTGCCCCAACCAAACAGCTGAAAATGGATCAGGGTGCTGTGGGAGCCACTCCCCCGTGTGAGAGGGGAGGGTAGAAAAAGGAATTTGTTTGGTCACTGACTTGCATGCCTGGTTTCTCCGGCTTGGCTGGCAAATGTGAGCACTCTTATCCCCAATGTGTGCAAGCAGGCAGTGCAAGGTCATCCCTCAGGTGCCAGAATCCTTTTTTGGCTTCCACATCCCGCGCCTTGTCCTCATGCTTGGGCACTGCCTAAGCACAGAGCCCAGATGCCTGTCACCATGCTATCCTATGGTGAGACAGGTGGTAGGCTGGCGGGCATACATCCAGGGTACATCTGGAGCACCCTGTTTTTCTGGACTGTCGTTTGATACCAGGATACCGTTCCTGCTCACATTCACTTTACATGGGTGCCACAAGTGCCTGTGTTGGATCTCTGTAACAATAACCAGGAGGAGTCAGGACTGAAAGTTAGCCAATTTGATGTTTTTAAATAAAAGCTCTCAAAGTCCCCACCTCATGAGGTATTTTTCTGTTAATAGGAGTTCCAGGTGATACTGTCATTGTCAAGTGCAACAGAATATAGACAATGTTTCTTACTACAAATTATAATTTTAATTCCCCAGCACCATTTACAAAACATCATTACTACAGCTCAGGGTGATTGAAAATGAGAGAAAGACAAACAAAAGGTCCATGACAAAGTCTGCGCCCTTAATGCAAATCACAATAGATGCAATTGAATGTCCAATGCCAAGGTTTAGGTTTCCATGGCAATGGCTCTTGCCTGTCTTGCTGAGAATTCTTCGCAAAAGTGACAAAACCTCATGCAGGTAAAATGAGATGATGGCTGGAATCGGTGATGAGATTGCCCTTTTGATGAGCATTTCATAGATCTTCAATTCAAAAAGAGGAACAGCTTGAAGGGTAGCCTTCCCCTGTGGTGGAGGGGGGTTGGGTGAGCTCAAAAGATGGATTAGCCAGGGGTCACCACCATTGGAGATGCACCAGAAGGTAAGCTGGTGCAGGTCAAGAGGGGGCAGCGCGTGGGAAACTCCACATCTACGGGGCTTCTCCCCACAATGCACACTCCAGAGAGCACACATCTCCGTGAGACACCAGTGATGTTGCCGAACTTCCCCCTCAGCCCTGAAAACTCAAACAGGAGTTCTCCGCTCCATGTACTCCAATCTCTCCAGGTGGGTAATGGCCTCCCAGAACGCCACTCCAGATGCCCATCCCAAGATGGGCAAGACCACCCCTCTTTGGTCTCAGTGTAGGGTGATGACTAAATAGCCCACCAAGACACCAGTCACCTTTGTGCTCCCTGGAAGGTGGTCCTCGTGGGCACCCCTGTAGATACCCGTGATCAGTGCCCACTCCCTATAAATCCATGCCTCCACACCAACAGTGTCCCATTGTGCCCAGCACATCAGCCCTATTCTGGGAGGGTAGGGCACCTGGCCCAGACCACAATTACCACATCATCCACCCCACGAGGCATTGTCAATCGTCTGCTGGTTTGACAAACCACCCAGGGCGCTCACTTTCTATGAGAGAGAAAGAAATTGGGAGCCCCTTGTCTCCCAAATGAAGCAGCAGCATGGCTAAGTGTTCACCTGGACGATGGTGGGATCAGTCCCCTTGACCGGTTAGCCCCTTAGCAGAGTAGGCTCTCCATTATCTCACAAAGATTATCTATGTATCCACTCGAGGTCCCTCTATTTTTGGCTACCTTCTCATTTTGGAGAGGCAGTGGGGTGCTCTCATTGAAGACCTGGAACCGCGTGGTCACTGATCGGGCTTGCAAAGGCTCAGGCACATAGAGAGGAGGAAGTGTGCCACAGGATTCATTTTTCTCAGGGTTAGTAACACCCATCCCTCAAACAATGTTTCGATCCCCTCCCCCTGCTGGACAATGGCTCGGACTTTTCCTGAGTCAGGCTGCAAGCCAGACCAGACCAGAGAGCTGCTTGCAGCTGCTGTTTCAGCCAGCGTGATTTTAAATTCTTAGTTGGTCACTTGCCCTTGATCAATCCCAGGAATTATTCTTAAACATTAATCACATTACCTCAATCAAAAATCTATCCTTCCTGGCATGGAGACCAGATCTGAACAAAATATTCCACATGAAATCTCACCAAGGTCTTACTTAATTGCAGAAAGGCATCATTATATTGCACTTTTAAAAAAAAAACACACTATTCAACATGAAGTAGAAAATTGATCGGGTGAGAAGTGAGAAAATACCTAAAGGGAAATTATAATATTGTGCAAGTACTTATAAAAAGATCTATCACCATAGTTCTAACTCATCATAGTCTAATTTATTAAAACAATGCTAACAATATAAATGAGCTCTGCTCAATTTTTGACAGCCATTTATGAAATTACAATCAAAAGAAAATGTAAAGGAAAAACTACAAATGGCAGTCATGTGCATTCCAATGCCACAGAATCATTCTGAACATAGATCTCTCCATTTCTTTCGCACTTATAACTCACATTTTAGCCAAGTATCAATATTGCATACATCAATTTTCTAAAAGTCAAACGAGTAATGAGAGCAATGAGTAAATGAATAGACAGGTGTGTTCCTTACAGGATTATTCGGACGTACCAAACAAAAGGCAAAGGATGAACCAAGAGATATACAAACTGTTGAAGACCAGTTCTGTGGCATTGAGACCAGACAACCTCTGGAAGGCCATTACCAATGCAAAAAAATAAACATTTCTGGACTAAATACACCATCACATCTGATTTGGCGATACAAGGTAATATAATAATCTGTAGTGCATCTCTGTAAGGTGAGCTCAATGCCTCTCTGATCTCTTAGAAAAAGAAAAATAATAATGCACCCTGAAGAGCCCTAAAAGCCCTGGTGCCTCTGTTCTCTGGTGAATTAATTCCTGAGACTAATGTGAAAAGAGCCTTTGGGAAGATGAATCCTCGTAAAGTCAACTAGACCATGGGGCTTATTGTGGATTTTAGGAAGGGGAGGCAGAGGGACCACACACTTGGCTGCATTGATTGAATGGCAGTGGGGAGGGCTTGTCCCTTCAAGGTCCTGGAGTCCATATAATCGAAAGACTTCAGGAGTCAGCACATCCAGGCAACCATGAAGAAAGGACACCAATGCCACTACTTTCCAAGAAGTCTAAAAAAATTTGGTACATCGTCGAATATTCTATTAAACCTCTGTAGGGGTAGTGTGCAAATTATACTGATTGGTTGCATCAGTCTGATTTGTTAATTAGAGGATCCAGGAACACAGATGGCTGCACAAAGTAGCAAACATAGCCAAGTCCATCACAAGCTGTGGTCTTCTATCACCAAGAAGGCCCCCAATACCAAAGGGTCCCCCTGGTCACCCTGGTCATAATCTCTTCTCACTGTAACTCTTGGGAATATGCAGCCTGAAGTCCAGCACCTCCAAGTTCAACAACACACTTTTCCCAACTGCTACCAATATCTTGAATCTCCCTTTGTGACCCCAATTATAAATTATCCCAGCACTGCAAAAAGACCTGACTGCACTATTGAAACACCACACCACAATTTTCTTGCAGTGATACCAATTGTGAATATCTATTATAGCTTTTACTACAGAAGTAATTTAATGTATACTATTGTGGTTGGATTTTTGTTTTACAAAAAGTGGTGTCAGTAGCAAGTAAGAATTTTGGTGAATGTATATGTATTCATGTGATTTCTGCACATCACTAAACATCATAAATTTTAAACAAAACTTGAATCAATGTTAATTTTCAACTTCCAATTAATATCTCCCAATGGACTTCCAAATTTAAAATAAATTTCAATTTCTACTATAAATGAAGAATATAAATTCACTTAGAGCACGCACCCAGAATCGGCTATTGTAATAACTGACCATGCTTTAATAATACTTTCAACTCTCATTCATGCTGAAGTGTGTTCAAACAAAGTGGGACATAAATAATATCAGTAAACCTGATCAATTATGAAAAGCTTAGTCCTCAGTGATTTTATTCCTAATTTGGAACCAAATTTCCAATGTGCATTTCAATGCATACTCTCCATTATCACATTTAGCAGATTAAACCAAGGACAAATTTCGACAATGTGTGAACATAGAAAATAAAAAATTCTAAAAAAGATCAAAATCCACAACAAACCAAACATAAATATCAAATATTTTGGTCTATACATTTAATTAAAAGTGGGAAAATAGTTTATGATTTAATTTACAAGTTTCTTAATAACAGAACCATTTTTAACTCTGATGCAAATAGCTTAAATGACAGAAACCAATAGAAATTGCCATGAGCCACAAACAGCCTGTGTATTACATTATATAAAATTGTAAAAATACAAAGCTTGAATCAATATTTATTTGCACATTGCACAAACCTCAGACAAGAGATAAAAATCATTTACTGTAACAATGATTTATTGGATTAAGATTAAAAGGTCAGTTGAAAAAGTTCTGATTTGCTTGAAATCACAAGTGTTCTTCATATATACTGTTTAAACTTGACATTAATGTGCTCCTATATTTTATTTCAAGGGATTTCCTGATTTTAAATTTCCTATTTCATTGTGATACCAAGAGTAGCATGTAAAATTCTAAATTTTGAATGCCTACAATGTGTTTGGATGTCATTTCCTCAATGAATTCAGTGAATGACCTAACTGCATTAGGATGTTTTCACAATATTAAATAGCAAAAAATAAATATGAAGCATTAGTTTTTTTTAATTTAAAAATTAAGTCAACATATTGTCCAGAAGTATGCAATGGGAATCTAGGGTTTACAAAAAAATGAATTACTAAAGTAAGCCTGTATTTCACTTACTTGCACTTAATATGTTCTTCCATAAGCCAACATGTGCAACTGTGTTGAAATAGTTGTGGTATTTGAGTACAATTTTCAGTGAAACAATGTATGAAAACTTCTGAACTAAATAAAAACTTATTCATTCACAAAATAAAGTTATAATAGTTATTGACCATGTAACTAAACATTCACAATTATAGCACTGTTAAGAAATTTTTCTCAGCATTACTTTTATGTAGGTACCAACTCTGCTATTAGCAGATCCTATTGCTAAGAAAATTTAAACTTTAAATTATCTATGTTCTAGTGATACATAAAACTATGACAGGGAACAGTGAGATAAAAGAATAAAATTGGAAGAGACAACTAATCCATTCAGTTTCTTTTTAATTGCACACCCATGAATCCACAAAGCAACTTTGGTTAAAGTCATGGGGATAGTGGTGTGTAGAGAGGAAAAGCATGACAGTATTGGGAAATAGAAAGGGATACACCATTACGCAAAAAAATCATAGACCCACATCAGTGCATAAAGGAGGGTTTGAAACTTTTTACTTGAATGATGTATGTTTTCTAAACACATCACAGAAAGTTAGGACTGCCATTTAGAGTTTAAGTACCCTTTATAAATAGAATGACATTAATTATTTTCCAACAACCTATCAGAACCAGTAAATAATACATGAAAACTACTTATTAAGTTTGATTTTTTTGGAGAGTTCTTTCACAACACATCTAAGATTATAATTGCAAGACAGTGCCTTATTACAGTCCACTAGAGACCTCCACTGAGCTGGTAAAATCATTTAACACAAGTCGAAATTTGTCTCCTAACAACTCTTCTAGATTAAGAAAGGAACTACAGTACAACTCCGAAAATCCGAAATGGTAGGGACTGGGCCTATGTCAGATAAAATGGTCATTTTTTTTTTAAAGAACAGCTCAGTAGCAACAGCAAATCACTGTATTAATGTTTAAACAACAAGGGAAGGCTTTTTAAGCATTAAATAATGTTCAATTCTCACCAAAAAAAATTCTGGTCGCAACTCCACCACCGATCTCCGATCACTCCCAACCACAGCCACCGATTCCTGACATATCCCCACCGCTACCATTAATCCCCAGGGAGCCTTTCCAAGCCAGTGGAACACTCATTGGCGAGTCAGCTGGCTTCAGTCTCCCCGGTCATTGGAGCTCCCGACGCGGAGTCCCGACTCCAAGTCCTCCCCTATGCTTACCGCACTAGGTCCAGCGTGTGTGTGCACGGTAGTAGGGCAAGGGATGGCTTCGGAGTCAGCGTCAGAATCTCCGGTATGCCGAGGAAGGAGGAAGGGAAGGGATTAGGAGGAGAGGGGAGGAAACGCCACTGACACCAAAGTCCCGCTGCTACCTGGGTGGCTGTTCTTGATGATGCTGTGACAAGGGATTCTTCTGACCACTGCAATTGGGAGACAGTGGGGCTCAGTTTGAGAGGGCAAGTTGGAAAGAGAGAGGGGAGAGAGTTATCTGAAACGAGGACAATCATCGTTTTAATTTCATGTTGAATGAATTTTATTTCAACTTGTGAGGTCAGTTCGGCTCCAAAAAAATTTTGGATAAATGAGGATTTCTAATTTGTTTCAGATATCCTCATTTATCTGAAATATTTTTTTTTAAATTGGATAAATAGGATTTTGGAGAATCTAATTTCAGATAATCAGAGTTGTATTGTACTTCATTATTTTAATGCAATTTGATCAACCCACTGAACTTAATATGGTATGAAATGGAATCACCAAAACAAAGAATCCTAAATTGGACTTACATAATCGTGAAAGGCTTTTGCTTCACTTGAATGTTCACAAGTTTCTCTTCTTTCAGGTGCTGCACAGTAGAGGTCCCAAAACACACTGCAAAAATAAATGTTAATAATGCAATGTCATTCGTTGAAATTATTCTTTAAAAGCTCTGCAAAATATTAAGATAAAATAACTAATTTTAAAAGTCCCTATGTACATTATCTGTACAAACATTTTCTAAAAAACTTTGGCTTCAGCTTTTGACCAGATCAAGCATCCTAAGGGCTGAATGTATTCCTAAAAAATATTTTAAAATGAGTAAAAGTATAAAATTTTAATCGTAATGGTTTATAGACCAACCACACTGAACACTATAGCTCTAAAACACCAAGAATTGTCAAAGCATCCAATTTTTTTTCACAATTTTTGATTGTTTATAAAATAATTTTAAAAACGATACCATTTTAAGAAAAAAAGGCACAGTCTTAACTCAAAATGACATTATTTTGACAAGCCTACACAAAGAGTGATTTTGAAGTTATATTTTGCATAATCATATTATGAAGGGTCAATAATTTATTGATCTATACAAAAAATAGATGTGCCAGCCTTACCTAAAAAAACTCTCACTGAATCCAAGTGTAAATAAAGATAAAGAAATTTTAAGTAATCATATTTTATACCTGGTCAGATTTCATGATTTAAAAAAAATGGAGTCTTTCAAAGTTAATTATTCATTAATTCGAGGTAAACATGGCATGAGTAAAGGTGCACATGTAGTGGAGTATTCTATACTGAGCTATTATAGACATGGGTGTACATGTTGTGGAATCACTGTACACATGATCGAGTTGATGTAAACACAGGCAAGTCAATGTACATGCTGTGGAGTCTAGTGCAAGACTGACACCTCCAGGCTTGCATTCTGGACTTGGATACATCACTGCATCTGCCACATGGACAGGAAGTGACAGCACATCTGTCATTTTGGGCGCCAGTTTGCCCGCAAGTAAGTGGGTCACCACACATGGATAAATACAAATAAAATCATTATCCCAAAGGTGCTAATTTTCCTTTTGCACATAAATATTTTGTGTTTGGTTAGTAGATATGAACGAAATTCACTAGTAAAGTTAGGAACAGTTGATGTCAGCCATTAGCAGTCTTTCAAAAACAATGATGCCAAACAATTCCTCCTTCTCAAGATGACTAACTTGTAATCCTCTACATTTTAATTAGTACTGAAGATATTTTTTGATTTTGTTAAGTTTTATCTGACATTACAATTATTTTTCTCTCTTGTAATGTTCTGAGTTGACATTGAATTCTAAACCCCAAATTTGGAATTTCAGAACTTTCTGGCTAATACTGTACTTTTCAACAATAATTCTCAAATCAGACATATGATGTGTGGGCAAAAAAGCATCTGTGAAGGCACTACAATTAATAATAATGAATAATTCCTCCCAAGTATTATACAATTGTATCCCTGCCCAAGTGGCTTGACAGCAAGACTGGTCAAACGGGCATTAGTTAATAAGAGCTACACGAGTGGATTCTATAAGTATATTGGATGCCATATGTTTGCCAAGCTCCTCTATGCAATAATATCAAGAGCATGAAATTCACACAAAGAAAATTGCAACCACAGATAATTTTCTACATGTCACCAATTTTTAATGTTTTATTTTTCATTGAAATTACATCACAATGCTCAAAAAACATGACAAACTACGTTCAAATGTGTAGGCAATTTTTTTTGCCTGCTCACTTTTGTCCTGGATATCCTGTAGAGGACACCACAAAATTTGATCTCCCAATTAGCAACATTCCACAAGAGGTCCTGATAAAATGGTCAAGAGCGGTCCAACAAATAATGGGTGCGATTTACTCATTGCCTCGAGGGAGTTCTGGACCAATAATTATTCTCAAAGTTTAAGAAACTATGTGATCCCAGTAAATTTAGAAAAGTCTTGAGCATACAATGTTAAAGAGAAAAACGCATTCCAAAGTATTCTACTTCACAACAATCTCTATCTTGGTAATATAATTCTGTGAGTATTGGAAAACTTAATCTATGTCAAACTAACCATAGCCAATGCAACTCACCTCCTTCAATCAGCAGAGAATATATACACAAAAGTAGCCTGTCGAAGTTAGGAAAAATCGGGTTGCGTTGTTCTTACAATGTGCATTTCATAACTTAGAGTTTTTCTTTGATGAAAAAAATATGTGCAGCGGCATTCAAAAGCGCCCACTGAATGCTACATCCATGGTATTCACTCTTTACAATCAAACTTTGTTGCAGCTAGAGTCTGCAAACTCTCTGTATTCTCAAACATCCAGTCATTGGTAAGAAAGCCACCCATGGGTGACCTGACTCAGCTGATACAGCTCAAGAATATGAAAGAAACACCAATATGATAGAGAAATTCAAAAGCAAGTGGACCACTATAAAGCTCAGCTTCATGTAAAGCATTCTATGTGAATGTCTGAAGCAGTACCAAAAGCTCAATTTGTTCACTCCCTTTTCATCCATATTTCTTTCTACTGATTAGCATTCACAAAAGTTACTGAAATGTATCAGACTGTGATACATTTTCCTTCTCCAAAATATATGAATCAGCAATAAATAAGTCACTCAGCTCCTTAAACTCACTCCACTATTTAATAGATAATGGCTGATAATAGATAATGACGACTGCGTAATTGGATCATGGATCTCCTCACCTCCAGACCACAATCAGTGAAGATTGGTAAGAACTTCTCCTCCACAATCTCCATCAGTACTGGAGCATCACAGGGCTGTGTTTTTAGCCCCCTGCTCTATTCACTTCACACCTATGACTGTGTAGCTCAGTATGACAATAACTCCATCTATAAATTTTCTGCTGATACCACAGTAGTGGGTTGTATCAAGGAAGATGATGAGTCAGCCTACAGGATGGAAATTGAAAATTTTGCTGAATGGTGTACCAATAACAATGTCACCAAAACTAAAGAGCTAATGGTTGACTTCAGGAAAGGAAAGCCAGAGGAATAAAATCCAGCGATCATTGGGGTATCAGAGATGGAGAGAGTGAGCACATTTAGGTTCTTGTGAGTTACCATCTCGGAGGATCTTTCCTGGACCCAACACACAAATGGCATCATGAAGAAAGCACGTCAGCACCTCTACTTCCTCAGGAGTTTGTGGAGGTTTGGCATGACATCAGAAACCCTGGCAAATTTTGACAGATGCATGGTGGAAAGTGTGCTACATCATGGTCTGGTATGGGAACACCAACACCTCTGAGTATAAAGCCCTCCAAAAGGTAGTGGACATCACAGGCAAAACCCTCCCCACTACTGAGTACATCTACAGGGAGCGCTGCCATTGGAGAGCACCAAACCCTCACACCCAGCTGCTGCCATCAAGAAAGAGGTAGAGGTGACACAAGACTCACACCACCATGTTCAGGAATACCTGCTACTCCTCTACCATCAGACACCTCTCTTTTAAAGAAGAATATTCCAAAGACACTCAATTTCCTAAGAGAACACAAGATAAATGTTTCCTTCGAAGATCTAATTCTGCACCTGCTATTGGTTTGTAATTTTCATTGGACCATTCATTTTCTGCTGAACATCAACATTTTACCATGCAATTTTTGTCATACAGTTAGACATAAAGTGAGGAAAAAGTCAGAGCACACACATGTTTTGAAATTCAAGGACACCTGCCTGAACCTGACTCCATGGATTGGAACTTACTCCTCATCTCTTTGAAGTGGGTCTCACATTCAAATTAAAAACACTTGCTGGGGGAACTCAGCAGGTCTCACAGCATCCACAGGAGGCAAAGATATATAACCAACGTTTCAGACCTGAGCTCTTCTACAAGGGTCACATTTAGAGAGAATGCCTATTGTCATTCTGTGCATGCACCGTGCATATCCAAGTGCTTCCAATATTTGTGAACCATGCATAAAGATGACCCAACACAAAAATTGTCAATTTGGGATCAAGTAGTAAATACCAAGCAATTTGTTTTCAATCATAATTCTATTGCACGTTGCACATAAACAGTCAGGAAATTCTATTGCATGGAACAAAGACCATAAAACATAGGAGTAGAATTCGGCCTTTTGGCTCCAACATTTGAATCATGGCAATTTCATTTTTCCCATCAACCCTATTGTGGTGGCTTCTCCCGATAACCTTCGACACACTTGCTAATCAAGAACCTATTAAAGTCTACTTTAAATATACCCAATGACAGCCTCCACACCTAATTGCAGTAACACATTCCACAGATTCACTATGCAGATGATATAAAAATGGGTTGTTGTTGATAGCGAAGAGAGTTTCCAGAGGAAAAATAATAACATTGCTAAGATGATTAATTGAGCAATGCAATAGATGTCAGAAATCAATCCAAATACATGCGAGATAATGAATTTTCAGGTGAGATCTTGAACAATCATTGGTAAAGCCCAAGGGCCATTGAGGCTATAAATCCAATGGTCCCTGAAATGGTCGCACAAGTAGAGAGTGAAAGGTATAATTTTAGCAGTGGCAGAAAGGATCACTGGACTCTCCCTCCCCCCAATCAATGTAATCTACCAGGATCGTTGTCTAAAGAGGGCACACAAAATCATTGAGGACCCCTTCCACCCACACACAGCATCTTTCAGCTTCTCCTGTAGGGAAAGCAAAACAGGAGTATCAGAGCCAGCACCACCAGGCTGAGGAACAGCTTCTTCCCATGTACAGTGAGAATGCTGAACGACCAAAGGAACTGCTCACACTAACCATCCGAGATTCTCATGCAATATTTATTTATTTGTGTATATGAATTCTAGTCCTCTATATGTATTGTCTGTCTGTATGTGCATTATGTCTGGTTGTATGACTACGTGTTTTGTACAGAGGACCATAAAATGCTGTTTCGTCGGGTTGCACTTGTCCAATCACATGACAATAAACTTGATACTTGCCTTCATTAGCCAAGGGACAGAATAAAAGATTAGCGAAATCTTGGTACAGCCTAAAAACATTGGTTAGGCAACAGCTGGTATATTGTTTACCATCTTGATGGCCACACTACAGGATGGATGTGATCACGCAGAAAGCTTTCACCAGGATGTTGCCTGGGATGGAACGTCTCCGTTTCAAGGAGAAAATAGTCTATTTTTCCCCCCTTTGGGGCAGAGGAGGCTGACGGGAGATTTGACAGAGATGCACAAAATTATTCAAGGCACAGTTAAGATAAATAATAAGAAATTTTTCAGAAAAATGGTAGAATTGTCTAAGATCAGACATTAGCGGTTGAAGATGAAAGTAGAAGATTGAGAAGGATTCTGGAAGATTATTTTCACCCAGAAGGTAGTTTGGAACACACTAGCAAAGAAGGGAGGTGGGGAAGTATTCTCACAACATTTAAGAACCATGTCGAGTGCTCCTTCTAGACCACAACTCTTAAGTTTCTATTCTCCTTTACCCAAATCTTGATACTCTCAAGAGATTCCAGCCACTGTGCATCTAGCAAGATAGAGCTGTTGAAAACTAAAATTTTCTACTCACTACAAGCAAAAACTGAAATCAAAGAAATAGATAATTAAAGGCTGTTAATGATGACACACCTGCCTGATCTGTCCTCTTGCTGTCATATCCAATGTAGTACTTTTTATAAGACATATCTCAAATGTAACTTGAAAAAAGATGCAAACTCTGTCCTTATATCTGACAGTCTTCTTCCAGAAATGTTCACTTCATTTTTCTTTTTACAAATTCTGCATGTGTGTAGGTGTGAGTGTGTAGGTGTGAGTGTGTAGGTGTGAGTGTGTAGGTGTGAGTGTGTAGGTGTGAGTGTGTAGGTGTGAGTGTGTAGGTGTGAGTGTGTAGGTGTGAGTGTGTAGGTGTGAGTGTGTAGGTGTGAGTGTGTAGGTGTGAGTGTGTAGGTGTGAGTGTGTAGGTGTGAGTGTGTAGGTGTGAGTGTGTAGGTGTGAGTGTGTAGGTGTGAGTGTGTAGGTGTGAGTGTGTAGGTGTGAGTGTGTAGGTGTGAGTGTGTAGGTGTGAGTGTGTAGGTGTGAGTGTGTAGGTGTGAGTGTGTAGGTGTGAGTGTGTAGGTGTGAGTGTGTAGGTGTGAGTGTGTAGGTGTGAGTGTGTAGGTGTGAGTGTGTAGGTGTGAGTGTGTAGGTGTGAGTGTGTAGGTGTGAGTGTGTAGGTGTGAGTGTGTAGGTGTGAGTGTGTAGGTGTGAGTGTGTGGGTGTGAGTGTGTGGGTGTGAGTGTGAGTGTGTGAGTGTGTGAGTGTGTGGGTGTGAGTGTGTGAGTGTGTGAGTGTGTGAGTGTGTGAGTGTGTGAGTGTGTGAGTGTGTGAGTGTGTGAGTGTGTGAGAGTGTGAGAGTGTGAGAGTGTGAGAGTGTGAGCGTGTGAGCGAGTGAGCGAGTGTGTTTTCAGCATTTTCTAGATTTATTTTCTCTCCGTATAATGTTTCCTTACATCTCGCTATAAAGTGCTTCATCCTCAACTTATATACAAGCCACCTCTCCAAATACTTCATGCTATCAACTTTAGAATTTTGAAAACATTTTAAATCTGGCAGCAATGTGTCAATTCTTGCTGGAAACCATCAAGAGCCTAATCACACCTCAGCAATTCACAATGTTCTGAAAATCCTAATGTGCTTAATATGTTTCAGTATCCCACCTTGCTAGAATTTCACCATCGCTTTCACCAAAATACGAAATTGAGACGCTGGCCTTCAAAACCCAGCTAAGCCATCTAAGCATGCAGGCTTAATTACTTCAATTTACCAAGTACTTTATTAAAATTTAAACATACTATCTCTCCCCTATTAACCATTCCAATATTTTTTGTTACCTTCACATTTTTGTTTAATTAAATTACTCTAATATAACTTGAAACATCGTAATACATTCTCTCACAAGCTTAGCCAGGAAGTCTCTCCTCAAAGTAGATCCCATGTCTTCTATGTTTTGTTTATATTTTTTGTGCTCGATAATTAATTGCATATACGGTAGTGTGACTTGTCATTATCTTAGCTGGGTACACTAAGACAGCACCTGTGCATATATTCTTCATGCAAGTGGACTGGTAGAGAGATAGAGCAAAATGCAAGACTAATTTTGGTTTAAATAATGAATGTCAAGTTCAAAAAAAAATCAACATTTCAAAGATTAGATTTGTAGAGAGCAGCTTGCTATCTGCACTCACTACTAGGGTATACAATTATCCCCATTAATAGTGGATCTGTAAAGAAGCACTCTCTGCACAAGAAACCTCCTGGGCATGACCAGAAGACCACATGTGGATACTGTAAACAGATTATTTGCACAAGCCAGGACAAACCTTTCCTATAAAAATGCTGAGAAGATTAGTACATGCCCTGCCTGCTGCCAAAGCTGTCTAGTCTTTTCTGAAACATCCAGAAGCCTTAAAATATTTGTAAAGCAGCTTAAATTATTAAAAAATACCCAAAAATAAATATTTAAAAACAATATTACAAAATCAAGCTATTAAAATTTTTAGCTCAACTTATTCTTACTTTTCTCCCTTGCAGTTGTAAAATATCCAATGAAATTATCGGGCCTGCAGCTCCTACACCTGATTCCCCACTTGTCTATTGGGGAATTCAGTAAGTTTTTGCTCAACAGCTGAAGCATAGTAACAGATTTGCCAAAAGGAATCTGTCACCAAATTCTCCATTCAACTAAGAGCATTTAATTTTGCATAATAGACATGTTAATTTGTTGCTTAACTCAAACTATGTACACAAAACAATGTAAAGGGTGAATAATCCCAGAACTGGAGACTAGAATAAAATCATCTCTACCTGGTACTATTATCACATTTTTTTTAAAAATTGCTTGATTTATGTCTGGTTAAAAATAGAATTAATTGTAAAAGGGTTGTGTGTGGAAAACAAATCATTGATCAAAGAAACCAAACTGCTGCTTCAAACAACAGAAATTTATTGCCCAGTAATGAATAATAGAAATCTAGATGGGTATCTGTATTTTCACTTGATTGTATCTGGATAACAGAAAAACATATCGGAGAATATTGCCTAAGCGTGATAAATAAATTAGTTTTAAAACTGAGAGACTCAAGAATGCCATTTCTCTTACACATCAATTACTAAGTGAATATGGTCATCTACAATTCCAGAGCTTTGAACCAATTTTTCAGAATTTACAGAAATGATTGACCCATAAGATTATGCATCTATTTTCAGTCATCAATTTAGTAAATTATTGGTGCCTGTCAACAGAATATTTAATTCAAACCAGATGATTTTTGTTATTCAAAACAAGACTAATAAAACTAATATATTTATTTATTATTACTTGGATAAAATAGACAAATTTTAAATAATACCACAGATGCTTATCAGCGAACATCCATAGATTTGAGTGAATATGCAACAGGAGTCATTGACATCATCAAGACCCGTGTAGACAAGTATCAGACCACGTTCAAATATCGGGTGTTCCCTAACCAGAAGCTCTGGATGAATCAGAGAACAGAGAATTCATAACCTGCTGAGGGTGAGAACAAGGGCATTTAAGGCCGAGGATTGAGATCTTTACAAGAAATCCATGAACGACCTGCAGAAAGCTATCTCTGAAGCAAAGTGGAAATTCCAGAGGAAGTAGAGACAGATACATGCCAGCTGTGGCAGGGAGTGCAGGTCGTAACAGCCTACAAAGGGAGGGCAATCACTATGATGTCTGTGATGCTTCACTACCTGATGAGCTGAACATCTTCTATGCCCGTTTTGAGAAGAACCAAACAGTACCTACTAGAATCCCTGAAAAAGTTGAGGATCTCGTGAAATCCATCTCTGAGGGCGACGTCAGAAGAATATTCAAGAGGTGAATCCTCGCAAGGTGTCAGGCCCTGACGGCATACCTGGCAGGGTACTGAAAATCTGTGCCAACCAAGTAGCCGGAGTGTTCACAGAAACTTCAACCTCTCATTACAGGAGTCAGAGGTTCCCACCAGCTTCAAAAAAGCATCGATCATTCTGGTACCCACAAAGACCAGTGTGAGCTGCCTCAATGACTATCACCCAGTAGCATGAATTTCTACTGATATAAAATGCTGTGAGAGGCTGGTCAAAGCCAGAATTAACAAGTACCTAAGATCAGATCTGGACCCACTACAATTTGCCTATTATCACAATCTCTCCAGAGCAGACGCAATATCACTCAGCTCTAGATCACCTCAAAAACAGCAATTCATCCATACGGCTGCTCTTCACAGACTATAGCTCAGCCTTCAATACCATTATTGCCTCAGTGTTGGTCAAGAAGCTACAAAATCTAGGCCTCTGTACCCACCATCTCCCCCCCCCCCACCACCTCCCCGGCAACTGGACTTTCTAATCAGTACGAAAATGTGTGTTTACCCCATTGCTCAACTTGTTAGACAGCCGTGTCTGTGTGGCCAGACACAATATCAATGCCATCTACAAGTTTTCCGATGACACCACAGTTGTCGGCATCACAAACTGCAATGAGGAAGCATAGAGGAAGGAGATAGATCAGTTTGTTGAATGATGTAATGACAACAACCTTGCACTTAATATCAGCAAAACCAAGGAGATGATTGTGGTCTTCAGGAGGAAGTTAGCAGAACATGACCCAGTCCTCATCGAGGGCTCAGTAGTGGAGAGGGTCAAAAACTTCAAATTCCTGGGTGCTTTCACAAAGAAGGCTCACCAGTGGCTATTCTTTGTGAGGAGATTCAGTACATCACCAAAGACTCTTGTAAATTTCGACAGGTGTACTGTGGAGAGCATTCTGGCTGGTTGCATCACTGCCTGATATGGAGGCTTCAACTCTCAGGACAAGAATAAACTCCAGATGGTTGTTAACTCAGCCTGCAACATCACAGGCACCAGACCACTCCATCGAGGACATCTACATGAGGCAGTTTCTTAAAAAAGCAGTCCCTATCCCGCCCCGAAGGCCCCCACTACCCGGGAACTGGATCCTTGACTTTCTAATCAGTACAAAATAGAAACTCTTCAGTCTGCTACCATTGGGAAAGAGTAACAGGAGTCTAAAGATGAGCACTCAGCGGCACTAGGACAGCTTCTTCCCCGCTGCCATCAGATTCCTGAATAATCAATGAACCATAGACACTGCCTTTCATTCACTATTATTGTTACATTTTTTATAGCAATGTTGTAAGATGGTTATAATATGAATGTTTCCACTATGATGTGGCTGCAAAACACCGAATTTCATAACTTGTTCATGTCAATAAATACTGAATTCTGAATTGATTCTGATCAGTTGCCCTTTTCAATTCCATCAGGCCTAAAATACTTTTGAAAGCACAAGCACAGTATTTGCCAAGGAAATTCTTCCTAAGCTCATTTCTCTTACAGAAAAAGGAATTTCAATTTATATAATGCAAGCTTGAGAGCAGAGAATTTTCTTTTTTTTAAACTAAGTTTCAGAAATTTACCAAGGCCAATATTAATTTTAAAGTGTTATATTTGAGTCTTTTGCAAGTTATTATAAGGGTTGGTGGTCCAATGTTCATCAATCTTCTTTCTTCTTTGGCTTGGCTTCACGGACGAAGATTTATGGAGGGGTAATGTCCACGTCAGCTGCAGGCTCGTTTGTGGCTGACAAGTCCGATGCGGGACAGGCAGACACGGTTGCAGCGGTTGCAAGGGAAAATTGGTTGGTTGGGGTTGGGTGTTGGGTTTTTCCTCCTTTGCCTTTTGTCAGTGAGGTGGGCTCTGCGGTCTTCTTCAAAGGAGGTTGCTGCCCGCCGAACTGTGAGGCGCCAAGATGCACGGTTTGAGGCGATATCAGCCCACTGGCGATGCTCAATGTGGCAGGCACCAAGAGCTTTCTTTAGGCAGTCCTTGTACCTCTTCTTTGCTGCACCTCTGTCTCGGTGGCCAGTGGAGAGCTCGCCATGAAACACGATCTTGGGAAGGCGATGGTCCTCCATTCTGGAGACGTGACCTAACCAGCGCAGTTTGATCTTCAGCAGCGTGGATTCGATGCTGTCGGCCTCTGCCATCTCGAGTACTTCGATGTTGGAGATGAAGTCGCTCCAATGAATGTTGAGGATGGAGCGGAGACAACGCTGGTGGAAGCGTTCTAAGAGCCGTAGGTCCCATGATTCGGAGCCAAACAGGAGTGTGGGTATGACAACGGCTCTGTATATGTTAATCTTTATGAGGTTTTTCAGTTGGTTGTTTTTCCAGACTCTTTTGTGTAGCCTTCCAAAGGCGCTATTTGCCTTGGCGAGTCTGTTGTATCTCGTTGTCGATCCTTGCATCCGATGAAATGGTGCAGCCGAGATAGGTAAACTGGTTGAACGATTTGAGTTTTGTGTGCCCAATGGAGATGTGGGGGGGCTGGTAGTCATGGTGGGGAGCTGGCTGATGGAGGACCTCAGTTTTCTTCAGGCTGACTTCCAGGCCAAACATTTTGGCAGTTTCTGCAAAACAGGACGACAAGCGCTGAAGAGCTGGCTCTGAATGGGCAACTAAAGCGGCATTGTCTGCAAAGAGTAGTTCACGGACAAGTTGCTCTTGTGTCTTGGTGTGAGCTTGCAGGCGCCTCCGATTGAAGAGACTGCCATCCGTGCGGTACCGGATGTAAACAGCATCTTCATTGTTGAGGTCTTTCATGGCTTGTTTCAGCATCATGCTGAAGAAGATTGAAAAGAGGGTTGGTGCGAGAACACAGCCTTGCTTCACACCATTGATAATGGAGAAGGGTTCAGAGAGCTCATTGCTGTATCTGACCTGACCTTGTTGGTTTTCGTCCAGTTGGATAACCATGTTGAGGAACTTTGGGGGGCATCCGAGGCGCTCTAGTATTTGCCAAAGCCCTTTCCTACTCACGGTGTCGAAGGCTTTGGTGAGGTCAACAAAGGTGATGTAGAGTCCTTTGTTTTGTTCTCTGCACTTTTCTTGGAGCATGCATCTTAAAATATCAAACTGACCCTATTATCCTACACATTTCATTCATGTCATTTAATGCTATTTTATACACAATCAAATCACATGATAAACAGCTAATTTGTACTTTCTACAATGAATTAGTTACTTGAGGTTTAGCGCAGATCTCTAATCTTAAGAGAATACGGAATCTTTTTAATGATCAAGCAGCCAAAGGACACCAGAATCACCATCAATGGCAACTTCAGATAGAGTTTATATTACAAAAGAGGAAGCAAGTGCAATCGGGTCTGATAGGCAAATAAAGTACAATCTTGACATTAAATTGCGAGTTAGTAAATATGACCTTTAAATACATTAATCCAAGATTCCTTTCCACTGATTTAGTTTGGCTTGTACAATCAGTTAAAACACATTTGTTTAATTAGAATAAAGAGTCAAGTGCGCTCATATGTTTCATACATTAACTATGAATCACAAATACCAAGGCCTACAAAGAGCTGTGCATCAGGTCTGCAGTAATCTTCCAGCTACAATTAGGTACACTATAATTTTCTCTTCTAGACGGTGAAGATTCTCACAAAATAACCCTAAATTTTGCCTTCCTGTGCATCTCCACTACACTGATCGATAACACTTATTGCTCAGCTTGACCCCAGTGCATAGGAGCAGAATTAGGCCATTCCATCATAACTTGTACATTTTTTTCCTCTCAACTTCTTTCTCCTGCCTTCATCCCGAGACATCCATGTTAATCAAGAACCATGATCAGATGCTACCAGACAAGGTGTGCAGTCCCCAGCTAGACTGATTTTCAAAATTGTGAGAGGAGACATCCAACCCACTTTAGCCTTCTTCATGACCAATGTGCACCAACAAGAACAGAAACAACAACTGATAATACATATTTAAATTTGAAATCTTTTGATTTCAATTCACAGATGTCTTTCATTCCAAACAAATGTAAAGATTCTAACCCAGTCCTCTGCTTGCACAAGATTAATGTAAACTGAAATGTCAAATGCATTTCAACTTTTTCCTTTAATTCATTAAATGTCATGACTCTTAGTCTATTACTTTTTCATTGCCATGGTACTTGTTAAAACTTGGTTTTACTTGTTAAGAATTTATTGTTCTCATTTTTACATATCTTAATGAAAATAAAGCTTGTACATGTATTTGAATGAATCAAGTGAATTATGCTTCCCTGAAATAATATGTTATGACAACACAGCCGTTGTTGTAACATATATAAAATCTGATGCACACGACTGTACAAAAATACAGGGCAAACTGATTGGTTGACAATGCAGGCATCAAGCAGTTTCTAAAATCTGCAAAGTAGATCAAATTAGAATCATACATTTCCATCGCATACATAAATCACAAAAACTAGTATTTTAACATTTAGCATGCAAAGTGAACTAAAATAAATCATAACTTATTTTGACAAATGCTAATTATATCTCAAAATATTATCAAACTAACTTACCACCACCACGAATGTAAAAAGCCCGGTGGTTCTCCTAATGTAATGTTTTTCTCCCATCGTATCTGAAAAATAAATTATAATTTATTGGAAATTTATAATAGGTTGAGAATTGAGAATTACTGGAAATATCAAGTCATAATACCAAATGGAGATCAAGAATCTGATTTGGCAGTGTGAGAAAAACAATCTGCCAAGGAATGGAACACAGAAGTCTGAAGATGCTGAAGAACATTGAAATGGTGGAGGACTCCGCAGGTCTCGCAGAGTCTACAGGAATTAGAGATAATATAAAGTGATGTTTCAGGCCTGAGCCCTTCTTCAAGGTATGAGTAAAAAACAGGCAGGCATCTGAATAAAAGGCTGGGGAGGGAAGAATGGTCAGGAGGGAAAGAGTACAGATTGACAGACAAAAGGAGTTTTGGATATGGATGGGACACAGGAGAGAGGAGAGGTGAGAATTGACGGGGGGAGGGATGTTCTTTGGGCTCTGTGGAAGCAGAACTCGGGGATTAGAGACAGAGGGAAAAGGGAAGAAAGAGAGAGACAGAGCTAGAGAAAAGGAGACATAGGAAATGATGGGAAAGGTAAATGGAAACCGGAGAAGTTGATATTAATGCCATCTAGTTGGAGGGTGCGCAGTCAGAATACAAGGTGTTCTTCCAAATTGCAGTTGGTCTCAGTCTAGCAGTACATGAAACCATAGACAGACGTGTTGGCAAGGGCATGGGGTGAGGAATAGAAATAGATGGCCACTGGGTGATCCCTGCTATTGAAATGGACAGAACAGAGCTCAACAAAGGAATCTCCCAGTCTGTGGCAAGTCCCCCCAATGCAGAGGAGATCACAATGGGAGCACCGGATGCAGTACATCCCCTGCAAATTCACGTGTTGCTTCACTTGGAAGGACTGTTTGGGCACCCAGAGAAAGGGGGTGGTGGAGGGGTACTGGTTGGGTCTATTGTCAAGAGATAAATAAAAGGCTTTGAAGCCTTCGGTTTGGGGGATGGAGATATATAGTGATTGGGCCAGAGGTGGGTGTATTTCTCCTGTACAAAGTCAAAGCTATGCCTGCATTTTTGTTGGCTACGTGGAGAGTTTATGCTTCAGGCCTAGAAAGGCAAGGCCACTCAATTCTTCCTCTGCTACATCAACAACTGCTTTGGTGCTGTCATATGCACTCATGATGGCTCATTAACTTTATCCACTCCTGTGCCAACTTCCATCCCAACCTCAATTTCACTTGGTCCCTCTCAAGTAACAGTGACCCCTTTTGCAATCCCTCTGACTCCATCCTGGAAGACAAACTATCGACAGACATCTTCTCCAAAAGCACCAACTCCCACAGCTACCTCGACTGAACCCCTTCACACCCTGTCCCCTGTAAAGATTCCATTTCTTTTATGCAATTCCTCCATCTCTGTCACATCTGCTCCCAAAACAAGGTATTCCATGCAGGATTTTTCAAGATATCCTACTTCTTCAAACAATGTGGCTTCCCCTCTATCACCATCAACTTGCCCCTCACCCACATATCTGCCCTGGCCCCCCTCAAGCCCAAATACACAGAGACAGGATTCCCCTTGTCCTCACCTACCAGCCCACCAGCCTCTGCATTCAACAAACCATCCCTGTTCCATTTCTCCCACTTACTATGTGATCTCACCACCAGACACATCTTCTCTGTTCCTCCCCTCACTGCCTTCTGCAAGGATCACTCTCTCCATGACTCCCTTGTGCACTCCTTTCTTCCCACAAATCAGCTTCTTAGCACCAATCCTTGTAACTGCAGGAAGTGCCCCACTTATGCCCACAATTCCTCCTCACTACAATTTTGGCTTGAAACAGTCCTTCCAAGTATAACTTGTGAATCTGCAATGGTCATCTACTGCATCTAGAGCTCCTGTTGTGATCTCTATATTGTTGATTGCCTATGTCCTTTCCACCACAATAGTGAGAATCTCCCACTGGCCACTCATTTCAATTCCCCGCCCCAGACCACCTGCAAATTGGAGGAACATCTTACATTCTCCCCCATCTATCCCTATTTCTCCTTTCCTCAATATCTGTCTCTCTCTCTCTTCTGTTTTCCCTGTCTCCTTTCCTCCAGATCTGCACTCAGAGACACAAACAACCTTCCCCTCCCCAGTCAATTCTCACAATTCCTCTCCCCTGTCTCTCATCCATATCTAGCCAACACCTTTTGTCTGTTGGTCTGTACACCTCCCCCTGCCCATTCTTCCATCCCCCTGCCCATTCTTCCATCCCCCTGCCCATTCTTCCATCCCCAGCATTTATTCAGATGCCTGCCCACCTTTTATTGATACCTTGAAGAAGGGTTCAGGTACAAAACATTAGTTAGAGATCTTTACCTCCGACGGAGGATGAAATACCTGCTGAGTTTCTCCAGCATTTCTGTGTTTTTACTGAACTTTGCCAAGACCATTTTTCATTAATTTTAGGAAGGAGTGGCCAATGGGCCACACCTGTCTTTATTGATAGGACTGAGGAGGAGAGGGTTAGAACCTTTAAGTTCCTGTTAGTCCACATTTCAGAAGACCTCCTGAGTCAACCTGTAAAGAAGGAACACAAACACCTCAACTTTCTAACAAGTCTGAGGAGATTTGGCATGTTATCAAATACATTATCTATTTCCACAAGTGCACTATGGAAAGTATATTGACAGGTTGTATTGCATTCTAGTTTTGGACTTTGACTGCCCAGAAATGCTGAGGGCTCCAGAAAGTAACAGATATAGCCAGATCCATTACAGGCTCCAACCCATATCCAACCTCCATCCATCGAATGCATCTAAGTGAGGCTCTGCCTCAAGAAGGTAGCTGACATCATAAAGGGTTCCATCACACTGGTCGCAACCTCTTCTCACTGCTGAAGACCAGCAAGAACACTTTCTTATCAACAGCTTTCAGGTTCTTGAACTGCTACACTAATCAGAGACTGCTCTGACATAAGCAAAAGGATGGTC
This sequence comes from Narcine bancroftii, assembly GCF_036971445.1. Classification (NCBI taxonomy): domain Eukaryota; kingdom Metazoa; phylum Chordata; class Chondrichthyes; order Torpediniformes; family Narcinidae; genus Narcine; species Narcine bancroftii. The sequence goes on from NC_091469.1 coordinate 114,202,389, forward strand.
ACTTATTTTGCACTAGGATAACTGTGAAGATTTTTTTTATATTTGTTGTCTCTTTTTTAAATGAATGAAGTAAACTAATGCTGTTGATTTTGTAGTTGTTTTGGAGGTTTTTTTAAAAAACAATCTGTTCAGCTGTGGCAAGAAAGAATTTTAGTACATATGTAAAATGCATATAACAATATCATTATTAGTTAACAGGATCCCATCTACATACATTTAGAAAAATAGATGTAATGACAATACACAGAGCTACCTTATGCCTGCCAATCTTAAAGCATGAGGCCTTATTATAAATTATAAGTTATGCACAGATCTAGGCTTGATGTAAACTTGCAGTTATTCTTCATTCAAACAGACCATATAATTAATGGACACGAGTGTGGTTTGGATTTTATGCACACATCTCAGAGAGTCTCAAAAACAGTCTCTGAATTACAAATTCCTTATCCACGTTGTACAGAGAGAACATTTGTCAGTACGAGGAACACAAATTAGTTTCGGAATTCATGAAGTGATAACCACGGGATATTTTAATACACTTCAGATGTCTCTTCAACGTGAGTCTTTAAAATTATTCAACTTTATTTTCACAATTATAAATATATCATTTAAAATGTACAAATATTGCAATTTAATGCATATTTTATCAAATTTCTCACAGGGATAGGATCCATTTCACAAGTGTGAAAATCTGTAAAACAGAGAATTAAAAATAGAGGAAGTTTAAATAATAGCTCACCTCAGATAAAAATGTTTGTGCTGATTTTTGTGCCCCTACATGGAGCAGATATTCATATACATACAGTGCTAACCTGCAAAATAGACACAAATAAATTATTTCGTCAATATCACTTTAGCAAGAAACAATTTCACTCCAAGTTTAAACCGTTCACACATCATACATAATAAATTTTAGCAATCAAATTCATGGCAATAAATTAAGTATGCAACACAAAATATTTCTGCCATTTTATTTATTGATTACAAAATTGATTACAAGGACTGCCTAAAGAAATCTCTTGGTGCCTGCCACATTGACCACCGCCAGTGGGCTGATAACGCCTCAAACCGTGCATCTTGGCGCCTCACAGTTTGGCGGGCAGCAGCCTCCTTTGAAGAAGACCGCAGAGCCCACCTCACTGACAAAAGGCAAAGGAGGAAAAACCCAACACCCAACCCCAACCAACCAATTTTCCCTTGCAACCGCTGCAATCGTGTCTGCCTGTCCCGCATCGGACTGGTCAGCCACAAACGAGCCTGCAGCTGACGTGGACTTTTTACCCCCTCCATAAATCTTCGTCCGCGAAGCCAAGCCAAAGACAAGACAAAATATTATAATATGGAGAATGCCAAAGTTAGCTATAATGTTGATTCTTCCTGTTAAATTCATTCTTAGTCAAGGAACACAATTTTTAAAGATGAACATGCATTTAGTAAGTGTCAATGCTCTTTTGATTTTTTTTTTCATCTCGAATTTATCTCCATTTACTACTTTTTCAATCATGTACCAAAAATCGCACAAGTTAGAGTAATGAGCACAGAAATTTGTAAAAAAACTTGCACTCCCCAAGCCGAGTGTTTCCAACTTAATTTATCCAAGGATTGCACGTTATAGTCAGAAAATTTGATGGGTGTTCACATCACTGTTGGTCCATTCTCATTATTGCAGTCCCAGCTGCAGAAAATATAGTGCTATGAACCCGTGGTTGGTCCCTTTCCGTTTATTTTATTAGTGGTACCCAAATACAAAGCTGAAATTCAACATCATAATATTGACTTTAACAACAACTTTGCAATGCTACTGTAGTAAAGTGAAGAAAGATCAAAAGGTAGTTGCTGTTCTGATACATAGCTTAACAGCAACAGATTTTCACAATGCAGCAAAAAAAAATTAAATAGCATTATTTTCAATATCAGACACTGATCGATCAAACCTGTCTTCCAATATTTTATTATGGACTGCATACAGATAAAGTTGCAAAATCTGTTTGTCTAAGCAAGAGTCTGGATTGATGTGGAAAAGAAAACACAAATAAGCATAGACTTCCTTCACATACTGTGGGCATCCTTTAACCAACGCCCCATGCTACATTTCAACTTTAACTGCAGGAAGCACAGAACGGAACAGTGCAGAGCCTTCAGCCCATGAAGTTGTGCCAAACTATTTAAACTTATTCCACAGCAATCAACCCTTCCCTCCCTCACAGCCCATAACCCTCCATTTTTCTAATATTCATGTGTCCATTTAAGGGTCTTTCAAATGTTCCTCTTGTATTAGCCTCCTCTACCATTGCTAGCAATGCATTCTTGGCTCCCTCCACCCTCCACGTAAAAAGAAACATACCTCTGACGTCTCCCTTAAACCTTTGTGCCCTCACTTTAAACACATGTCCTCTGGCATTGGCCATGGTCACCCTGATAAAGAGTTGCTGACCTTTCAATGCCTTTTGTAACCTTACACATCTGAATTAAGCATCCTCTCATCCTCCATCACTCCAAAAAGGAAAGTTCTAGCATGCTCAACCTTTCTTCACAAGTTTTGTTCTCCAATCCAGGCAGCATCCTAGTCAAGAGTGTGAAACACAAAAGTCCGCAGATGTAGTGATTGTTACAAAAACACAGAAATATTGGAGGAACTCAGAAGGTCTCGTTCTCGCAGTGTCCATAGGAGGTAATGATATTACCAATGATTCAGGTAAATCTCCTCTGCAACCTCTCCAAAACTTTCACATCGTTTTATAATGAGGTGATCTGAATTGAACACAACACTCTAACTGTGGTCTCACCAGAGGTTTATAAAGCTACAATGTTACCTTACAGCTCTTGCATTCAATTCCCTGATTTACAACCTGTACACCATATGCCGTCTTAACCACCCTATTAAGTTTTGCAGCAAAAGGACTGGACCTCAAGAACTTTCTGTGCCCATACATTGCTAAGAGGCCTTCTATTAACCATGAACATCACCTTCAACTTTGGTCCTCCAATGTTTATCACTTTACAATTTTCCAGATAGAATTTTATCTGCCACTTCTCTGCCCTTGACTAATTTCATTATTCGCTCTGATTATGAAGACCATTTGGGCAGTTTAATTGCACTCAAAAACACAAACTTCTCCCAGTACAAGTTTGTTTCAAGTGATCCCTGGGTTCATTGTTGACAGCTTTCTAAGCTTGAGATTTTCGGCATAATTCAGACCCCTGACTCTGCACGTGAATTTTATCTTTTCAAAGATAACCAGAAAAGAACACATTTTTCAATTGTTCTAATCGAACAGCAAATATAGTTTAATAACAAATTATATGTTCAGTTTTCACAAGGAAGTTTCACATTCAATGGCTGTGCCAATTTCTGCTCCACACTAGACGGATACATGTTGCGGTACATTTACCAACTATTTATGAGTATATTTGCAAATGTCTAATATTAATCTGCCATTATTTGCCCGCTTACAAGGCTTGCTCAATTTACTGTACAAATTCTTAGCTTACTGACTTCTTCAATTCCACTGTTCTTTCAGTTTGCTACATTCTGCACATTTGGTCTCTGCTTTTGAATTCAGCTTACATTTAAAACTAAAAAATCTCAACACAGCCATGAGAAATTAAACACACTGGAGTGTGTTCAAGTGTGAGCAGCGGGTGTATTCCCCATTTCATCAGGGAATATTAAGAAAAAATATTTTAGTGTATTTATGGATAAACAGATCTCAAGTGACCTGGCCTTGGTGGCTGCCATGTTGTATTTGGAGTTGTATAATTGAGAGCAAACGCTAGGTCGAGGAAGGAGGATGAGTACCGAGTATAGAAGAAACAGGTATCTGTTCCTTGTATGTCCAGGATAGTGGCAATGATGCTTGGGTGGGGGTATCCCTCCCTCCCTGATACCGGGGCCTAACGACAATACTGGATGGACAGCAGGGGATCCCTCCCTCCCTGGTACCAGGCCTAAGCTACAACACCTGGTGGACAGCGGGGGATCCCTCCCTCCCAGGTTCAAGAGCCAGGCAGCAATACTCGATAGACAGAAGGGGATCACACTAATTTCAACTTCGCATACAAGATCCGGGGCATATTTTTGAGCCAACTTTTGGGGAAAAAGTGCCATCAAATACGGCACTCAATCAAATTTAAGGAATTTGTCAGTGAGGATCTTCTCTTTCTGAAACAATGTTGATTACTTGAAGGAAAAAACTTCCAGGGTCGTGGGGAGAGTAGAATTAATTAGATAACTAGCATACAGGCACATGTACAGCAGGGCAAAATGTATTAATTTTTCTTGGTTGTTTGACAAAACCCAGTTGCTTTGGGCTTCACTTAATGCAGTGTAGAAGATGATGAAAAAATTAATAGATGCATACAAAATTATGAAGTGTTTAGATAAATGCAAGCTGCCTTTTTCCACTGAAACTAAGTGAGAGAAGAACGAGAGGACATGAATTAAGGGTGAAAGGTGAAATTAGGGGGAAATTCTCACTTCAAATATGTACTATGTTTTGCTTAACCTCATCTTCCTGGTCCTTTGCAATTTGCAGATTGCCCTTCTGCTCTCATACGGTGATAACTTCTCAGTACTGTTATGCAGAATTTGCAGCTTTGCCTACTTCCAAATCACTGAGGTTTTTTGCAACTGGGGATGCTGCATGCAAGACTGTGGGTGCAGCATGTGAGAATATATTAGTTCACAAATTTAGAATTTTACATCTGAAAGTTTTAAATTAATCCTCAGATGTTCATTTCCAGTAATGTTTCACAATTTGATTATAGCAGACGCACAGAATTATTTTCTGCAGTAGAATTTGTCAGATTTTGCATAGAACTTGGGAGTGATACAAAACAGCCCCACCACATCAAGCTACAAGGACAAACATACTAACTGAGCCAAAATTAATCCACGATAGGATGGAGTTGCAGAGTTCTAGATGAATTAAAAAGGTACATGAAGCTGACAATTTGGACAGCCTAAAAGAAAGACCGAGAGAAGCCCAAATATAGAAGCCCAAATATGATAATCTAGATGTGGGCAGTGCATACCTGAAAACCTTATTTTAACATAACAATTACAGCACGGAAACAGGCCATTAGGCCCTTCTAGTCCGCACCGAACCAAACACCCCTTTCTAATCCCACCTCCCTGCACAATGTCCATAACCCTCCATCTTCTTCTCATCCATATACCTGTCCAAACTTTTCTTAAATAATACAATTGACTCCGCCGCCACTATTTCTCCTGGAAGATCATTCCACATGGCTACCACTCTCTGAGTAAAGAAGTTCCCCCTCATGTTACCTCTAAACCTCTGCCCCTTAATTCTTAACTCATGTCCTCTTGTTTTAAACTTTCCTCCTCTTAACGGAAATAGTCTATCCACATCCATTCTGTCTATCCCTTTCATAATCTTAAATACTTCTATCAAATCCCCTCTCAACCTTCTACGCTCCAAAGAATAAAGACCCAATCTGTCCAATCTCTCCCCATACTCCAGATGCTTAAACCCAGGCAACATTCTGGTAAACCTTCTCTGCACTCTCTCCACTCTGTTTATATCCTTCCTATAATTAGGCGACGAGAACTGCACACAGAACTCCAAATTAGGCCGCACCAACGTCTTAGACAATCTCAACATCACCTCCCAACTCCTATATTCCATGCAATGATTGATAAAGGCCAGCATACTAAAAGCCTTCTTCACCACCCTATTCACGTGAGTTTCTACCTTCAGGGAACGATGTACCGTCACTCCTAAATCTTTCTGCTCTTCTGTATTCCTCAATGCTCTCCCATTTACCACATATGTCCTATTCTGATTCTTCTTACCAAAATGAAGCACCTCACACTTATCAGCATTAAATTCCATCTGCCATTTTTCAGCCCACTTTTCTAAGCAGCCCAAATCCCTCTGCAATCCTTGAAAACCTTCTTCATTATCCACTATTCCACCTATCTTAGTATCGTCTGCATATTTACTAATCCAATTCACCACCCCATCATCTAGATCATTAATGTATATAACGAACAACAATGGGCCCAATACAGATCCTTGAGGCACACCACTGGTCACCGGCCTCCAACCTGACAATTATCCACTACCACTCTCTGGCCTCTCCCTTTCAGCCAATGTTCAATCCATTTGACTATCTCAAAATTTATACCTAAAGACTGCACCTTCCTAACTAACCTTCCATGTGGTACCTTATCGAAGGCCTTACTGAAGTCCATATAGACAACATCCACTGCGCTACCCTCTTTTTAGTCTATTCTTAAACTATCTATTTTTCTTGCTCTCTATTCTTTTTCTACTTTTAATTTTTCTCAGGAGGAGGGGAGGTATAGTTTAAAAAAAACGGATGTGGGCATAAATCTCAGCTGGATGAAACACAAGGATATTATTACAGAGCTAGTTCAGTAATATGCTGAATCTTTGAATGGATCCAGCAGAACATTGAAGCTGTGCATCCTGAGTGAACAAACAAACATTTTAGAATTAGATGGTTTGGTCCAAAACTTCTTCCAAGAAACCCAAGACTACAAGAAAACAACGATAAGTCACAATGATGTTTCAAAAATGTATGAAAAATATGGAAAAAAGTCCCTCCTTCAAGAACTCTTATCCAGAAAAAAAATCTAATTGCTTAAAGTTTTCTTTGTAGGTAAATCATTCGAATCTGTTTGGATGCTCCTGCACTATCCCAACTTCTTAGCATTGATGATCCACAACAAACTGAACAGTTGACCATTTCAGACCTAGAAATATTAGTACAGACAAGACCAATTTCAAAAAAGAAAGTCGCTTGACCAACTTATGAAAGCTCTTTTTTCTCTCTGAAAGACATCAATAGGACAGGAACAATGAGAAAACCTTGAAAGAGAATATTTATCTTTCCTTTGCATTTATTATCTCAATTACGCATTCTATTGTATTTTTTTTAAAGTACCTGTTTGGCTGCAGCATACAAGAATTTTAGTGCTCGTGCACATTGTACAGTGTACATGACAATAAAACCATTGCCATTATTGTATGGAAACAAAGAGAATTGGGGTGAAGTTACCTGGTTCCATGAAAGTAGCAATGCAGAAAGACTGGTGAAGGTAGCATTTGGCATACCATCAGTCAGGCCCCTGAGTAAGGAGCAGAGACAGCTTGTTATAACTGTACAAGTTGTCAATGAGACCTCAGTGAAGAGTACTGTGCAGTTTTGATCAACCAGCTACAGCAAATAGTGTCAGAATTGAGAGATTTGAATGAAAAGGTGAAACTGGATAGGCTGGGACACTTTTTACTGGACTGTAGGAAACTATGGGGGAGTGGGTAATTTTGTAGAGGTTTATAAAATCATGAGGAGTGTGGACAATGAAAATATTCAATGCATTTTTCCCCCAGGGTAGGGGAATCCAAAACTAGAGGGCACAGATTTAAGGTAAGAGAGGAATGATTTAAAAACAATCTGAGGGCAGCTTTTTCACACAGAAGGTGGTGGGTACATGGAACGAATGCCAGAGGAAGTTGTAAAATTTGGGACTAATGTGATAGACACATACCTTAATAAGAAAGGTTCAGAGAGATATGGATCAAGCACAGGCAAATGGGACTAACTTGGTCAGCATGGATAGGCAAGGCCAAAGAATTTGTTTCCATGCTGTGAAACTCGATGACTCAATAATATATTTAAAATTATAACAGATCTTTGGTTGACTAGTGATATAATCAAGGCATATGGAGTCATGGGAAAGAGAGCGTGATGCATGCAAAGCTGGTTACAAACAGAGCATGAAGTCAGGTAACTCCTCAGAAAAAGATGGAAAGTGGTGTTCTACAGATGTCAGTGCTAGACCATTTCTGTTCACAATTTCCAGTTATTCCGGAATTGGAAGCACTTCACAAGCAATGTTAAATGGGAAGTGCAAGTTAATACAAAAGAAGAATGCAATAAAATACATGTAGACATAAATAGGCTTGCAAATTAGGTATATATATATGGGCAGACAAGTCAAGATAATACCTTTAACAAGAAGACTGCTTGGTTAATAAAACAAAGTAGGCGAGAGAAGCAAAAGGACACAAGGGACAAGATGTGAATTACTAAAAAAGTGTTTATTTGGTTCATATAAATGTAAACAAAAATAATCTAAGCATGAAGGTTGGTTTTAATTTTAATTTTCTGCCCACCAATGCCACCACTTGCAGCCAATAAATTCACCATAACTCAGCTGTGCACCCTAAAGTTCCCAACATGGTAACACATTCATGAGGCTGTCAGTGGACCTCATAATGAATCTGTAGGCTTTCTGGTCCTGCCTCAGTTATAGCTAGATCTAAAACTCCATTTATTTCAATGAGATACAGGGCACAGACTTGAAACATTTTACTCATTAAGGACTATTTAGCTTTATCTTAGTGATACTATTCTTTCTAGGTCAATAATTACTGTCTTATTATTTAATTAATAATTTAATCTTTTAATTATGTACTTCAATTTTGACAGTTTTAACTTTAAAAACATTTGAAATCATCTGCAAGTTTGACCTCCTTTACTTTCTGATACAAACTATCTATATCATTTTTGGGGCAAAGCTTTGTGTCACATTAACCATGATCCTGTCCTTAGATGGATCTCATTGCTGCTCCTGTACCCATCTTGCTCAGGTCAATATGATCATTCTGTGTAGGGTGACTATCAGGCCCCAAGCCATACCAACTGGTAGAAAAGCTTGCACTTGAAGGAGAAATAATAACTGGTGTTAAGATCCTTAAGTACACACAAATATTACCAAAATAAGCAATATTTTTTGCTAATAATGTGTACATTGAAACAGGTCATGCTTAATCCCAAGGAATTGTCTAAGAAGTAGTAAAATATTGTGTTTTTTTTTTAAAGTGGGTGATCCCATGAATTTTAAAGTCAATAATGAAGGTACAAATTTACATGTTTTAAAAATCTAAATTAAATAGATGCTCACTCCACTTAATAGTTCATGAAAATAAGCCAAGTTTAATATTGTTCTGTTGATAAGTATGAGTTTCCTGTAAAAGAGACATGGGGCAATCTGTATTTTAAACCAGAATAACCTTTGTTTATAAATGTGAACTTGGTCTTTTATTAAAATCCATTGGTTTTCCTGAACAAAATGAACTTCTGTGGTGGCGCACATCTCTGTAAGCGAACCGGCCCTGTTTGTACCACCGCACTGGCGGGGCAGCTGCAGAAGATAGCGTCGTCGGGGCTTGCTCATTGCCTTATGGCTTAGGCCACAGCTTGCACCCTGGGCCACGTGATGACATCACCGCTACATGGGGCGGAACTCCCATTGGCCTTAAAGGGGCATGCACAAAATTCAAATAAATAGTTCTACTGGAAGCCCCACTGAGTTCAGTGGTGTATTTCTGTGTTGTAACAGTCGCTACACTTCATCATTTAAAACAAAGGAGTAAGTTTAGACCAGTATACCTACTCCTAATCAATAACAACTACAGTGAAGTCCACATCTGCAATTTTTTTTTACCCTTCAAATTAAGGGTAGTGCATTACAACATCATATAAAATGAGGGTTGGAATGAAAGAGAAATATAAAAATATAAATGAGAGCTTTTAAATTCCATCCTTTTTATCATAATGTAAATCATCCTTTTATAGAACCTGGATACAAATGCTGTATCAAGCTAGAGTCAGTATTATACCTCAGACAAATGTAATAAACACTATGACACATAATTTAACATGTATTTGGAACAAATTCTTATGAGAGAATTATTTGGAAATAATGGATGAAATCGGAATAAAACAGTTTTAGGCTTTTAGGCTATCTTTGCATTATCAGTACAAGGTACAGGTACTCCTCAACTTATGATCGTGTTCTGTTCTGACTGACTGGTCATATCTCGAAATGGATTTAACCAAATTCTCAGAACGGTAAATCAGGAGGAGGTTTAAGCTTAAAACCAAAGTTTTGTTCTACCAATTAACCAATTTGTTCTTTATTGATATGGACAAAATAAGAGTTTATTAATCTTTACTGAAGTCACAATTTTCTTTCCTAACAAAGATTGTCAGAAATAAAAATAATTTAAAAAGCTGTTTATTTTCTGAGTCTAAGGACTGAACAGATAGTACAAGTCCTTTCTCCTCTTTACAATGGTACTATGTAGTCATTGCTATTCAGTTTCTGATGAAATGTTAACTTCCTCTTGCACCAGATGCTGAGTATTTCAGTACCTTCTGTAATTTGTTGCACAATGGCAAGAAGTTCCAAAGTGCTTTACAGCCAATTATTCTTCTTACAACCCCATGAACCATGCAATAGTTGTGCACCTATTGCAGTTGTTAAGGGTCAAGTCGAATTTCCAAAGCCTTTTATGGAAGTAAAGGTGTTGGCATGCTACGTTCGTGAATTAATTCATCCAAACTTTCAAAGAACTTTTCGGAAGGTCCTTCGATAGCACTTGCGACTTCACCTGTGACTTGAACAATTGTGCAAGCTATTTCTTCTTTTAAATCTATTGAACCAACCATGACTTGCTGCGAAGTTCTTGATGTAATCCTCTCCCGCTTGCTCCTTCAAAGTCTCAATAAGACTTTTAGCCTTGGCCTGAATTGATCTTCCAGCCAAAGCATCAACAACTTTTCCATCTCGTAAATGGGCACTTGTCATTGCTTTTTTACTATCATGCTCTTTATTCTTGCCAAGCCTTTTACTGTTTCCTGCATTTTTTCGATGTCCTTTAAAATTGTGGAGACAACCATAGTAGATGTGCAATCACATCAACTTATTTCCTCATTCATATTGCTTGATTCCCTTCATTTATAATTCCAAATCGAGCATCTTCCTCAGCTTCTTGCCAGATCAATCAACAGGGTTTTTCCTCTTGCTCGCCATCTTCTTTGCCAAGCTTACTGAGCTTATCGAATGGCAACTGTAACAGTCAGTATCATATGCACATGGAGACATTTTCTTTCCATTCGTATGTATAGATTTCCGTAAGTCGCATAGATCAAAAGTCGGGACTACCTGTACCTCATATATCAACTATAAAAGTGAATCTTCAAAAGTATAACTGTTTCCAGGATCATTAGGAACTGAATTTTTTTTTTAAATGTCATAAAATAATGGAGACACTTCAAATATATTCTCCAAACATGAGAATAGCTTCTTGTTAAGAAAGGATCTAGGTTTCAACTCACAATAAAGATCTGCTTGGGTACCAGTCACACTAATTATAAAAGGTACATTGGTGCTAGTGTCAGTGAAATGACTCATGGACTAAGAAACTTCAATTGGTCATTTCCAATTTTTCTGATCACAGACTATACAATGGTAGTGATTTAAAAGATTTTCATCATTTTGTTTCTTTTGAGACATTACAAATATCCAATTTTTATTCACAACATAAGCAGCGCATATACAATGTAGAGCGCGTCGAAAGAATCAAAGGCTTGTTGATCCAAACCAAGGCTTTTATTAACTAGAAGACTGGAGTGTATCACATGTAGGTCGACCAGTCCAGAATGACCTGGTCTGGCTAGGAGCAACCCTTTAAGACCTGCCAGTAGGCGTGGCTATGCTCTCAGCCAATCACAATCATCCTAAACTACAATCTATACATATACACATTGGTGATAGAATCTGTACTATCACATTCACCCCTTCTTTGAGAACTGACCCTGGGGTGGATGGAGGGCTGTAAAAAAGAAAAAAGAAAAAAAGGGCCCGGTGGAGGTTAGGGGCTGTATCGGTCAGGGGGCCTGACCATCCAGCATGACCGTCATGGTGCCAGGATTGGGGTCACTGGAGTCGTGTCGTCAGCAGGCTTGTCGAGTGTGGCCACTGCTTCACTCAATTCCCCAACGGCATTGTCGACAGTCTGGACTGAGCTGGTGGGGTGGTGCTGGTCCCTTTGTTCGAGCACATGACCTGGGGGAGAAGCATTTGGGGGAGGTTGTGTTGGAAGCACTGCTGGGCCTGATCCAGCTTGGGCTAGGTCCCTTACCGAGACTGTGTCCTCCCACCCATCCGGGTTCTCAATGTAGACATAATGCGGGTTCGCATAGAACAGAGTCACTAGGTCAACCAAGGGATCGTCGCAGGAGGACCGGCCCGGGAGCCGTGAACTACACCGGTATGGTTGTTCCCGATTCGGATTTCATTGGGAAAGAGAACATCCTTTCATGGGGGGTGGCATTGGTCACAGTGCATAGGAGGGAGCAGATGGAGTGTAGGACACTAGTGAGCACACTCTGCCAGCGAGAGGTGGGGAGACCCTTGGACCGGAGGGCAAGCATAATCGCATTCTCACTTTTGACTTGCCCATTACCACGTGGGTTATAGCTGGTCGTCCTGCTTGAAGCAATACCACGCTCCAGAAGGTACTGCCGCAGCTTCATGCTCATAAACGAGGACCCCCTGTCACTGTGGATGTAACTGGGGTACCCGAAGATGACGAAGATGCTGTTCAGGGCCTCTATGACTGAGGAAGCGGTCATGTCCGAGCAGGGAACAGCGAACGGGAAGTGGGAGTCGATGGCCGTAAGGATGTAGGTATTACGTTTGGTCGACGGTAGGGGCCCGTTGAAGTTTATACTGAGACACTCAAAGGGGCAGGTGGCTATCCTGGGTAAACTTGTACCTCTCACTTTGTTCGTTTTAGATTGGTCACAGTGTTCAAGCTACCAAAAGAAAATAGACACACACACCGAGAGCAGTTCAGTTTATACAAGTCTTTATTACTAAACCTAAAGCGGAATTCAAAATACAATATGCAAGCCCTTTCCAATTATACTTATCAATGACTGCACACTTGTAGTAGGTTGTCTGGGCGCCGCTTCTCCACCTCCACCTCCCCCGACCGGGACGTTGGTTGGGATCTAGAAGTTCTTCTTCTTGCTGAGAGATGTTGCCACCTCTCGGAGAGTCTCAAACTTCAGCAGTGGGACCATGGCTTATATTACCCAAAAGTTGTTTACTCATAGCTTATCTCCTTGAATAAATGATTTAATTATCTTCAAGGTCTCCTGACAGTCTGTGACCAACAAAAGACAACTGCATCTCTGGGCCTCATGGTGGAATTTAGATGTGTCTACTAATTCATATGCATCCTGGGCCTCATGGTGTAAATTAGATTATGTCTTCCTATTCAACTGCATCCCTAGGCCCCATGGTGGAATTTAGATTATGTCTTCTGATGCAACTGCATCCCTTCTTGCATAAGCTGGTCTAAATCCTCCATTACAGTGGCTTTGATGATGTGGGTGTTCTCTGGACAGAAGAAGTGGGCCTTGCACTCAGCGCACACCAGGTAGGCTCGGGTCATGGAGCGAATCTCCTCGAACGTGTAGGGCAGATTGCGAGCTTTGACGAAGTGTGCAAACCTAGTGACCCCGGATGACAGAACTCCTCGTGGAGTCTCTGCAGCCTGTCCAGATGTATGTTGGCGCAAGTCCCCCTGGAGAGTGCATCTGGTGAGTCATTGAGTTTACCAGACTGATACAGTATGTCATAATTAAAGATGGAGAGTTCAATTCTCCACCTGGCGATTTTGTCATTCTTGATCTTACCTCGCTGGGCATTGCTAAACATGAAGGAGACTGCGCGTTGGTCAGTCAGCGGTGTAAAGTGCCTACCAGTGAGGTACTGTCTCCAACAACGTACTGCTTCGAATCTGGCCTGGGCCTCCTTCTCGACAGAGAGTGTCGGCTCTCAGGACCCTGGAGGGTTCTAGAGAAGGCTACCGGCCGGCCGGCCTGGTTCTAGGTGGCTGCCAGTGCAAAGTCGGACCCATCGCTCTCGACTTGGAACGGGATGGACTCGTCAATGGCGTGCAGCATTGCAGTGGCGATGTCCGATTTGATATGGTCGAAGGCCGCTCTGGTTTCGGTTGTCAGGGGGAAGGAGGTGGTCTTGAGTGGCTTTGCCTTGTCGGCATAGTGTGGAACCCATTGTGTATAGTAGGAAAAGAAGCCCAGGCAACGTCTTGAGTGCCTTCTGGGTGTGGGTGGGGAAGGCAAGTCCATGAGGGGACACATGCGATCAGGGTCTGGCATTACCACTCCATTCTCCACCACGCAACCTAGAATTGCGAGCCGAGTGGTCCGGACAACACACTTGTCGAAATTGTAGGTCAAGTTCAGCCGAGTTGCAGTCTGAAAAAAATTCTCGAAGTTGGCTTCGTCATCCTCTGTGTCATGGCCGCAGATGGTGACATTGTCCAGATATGGGAAAGTAGCAGTTAGCCCATTCTGATCTACCATCCGGTCCATTTCCTGACCCCAAAGGGTACCCTGAGGAATTGATACAGCCACTTGCTTCGAAGGCCATGAAAGATCAGTCTTCTCGGCAGATCGGGAGCTGGTGATAGGCCGAACGCAAGTCAATGGTGGAGAACATGTGGTATTTGGCGATCTAATTCACCACATCCATGATACGTGGGAGGGGATACTCATCCAGAAACGTGAAGCGGTTGATTGTCTGGCTGCAGTCAACCACCATCCACAGCTTCTCCCCGTTTTTAACAACCACCACCTGGGCCCTCCAGGGACTCAAGCTAGATTCGATAATGCCCTCGTCCAGCAGTCTGCGCACCTCGCTTGTGATGAATTTCCTGTCTTCATAACTATATTGCCAGCTTTTGGTGGCCACAGGCTTCCAGCCAGGGGTGAGGTTTGCAAAGAGCGCTGGCGGAGCAACTTGGAGGGTGGAGAGGCTACAGGTGAGGCCCCAGGGCACGGGCTGCTGCTGGCAGGAGGCTTCCGGGGTGGAGTGATTACAGACAGAGAGTGGAGCGCGAGGCCCCCCAAAGTGCAAGGAAGCACCAAAGACTGGAGTGTATCACATGTAGATCGACCAGTCCAGAATGACCTGGTCTGGTTCGGAGCAACCCTTTAAGACCTCCCAGTAGGCGTGGCTATGCTCTCAGCCAATCACAATCATCCTATACTACAATCTATACATATATACATTAGTGATAGAATCTGTACTATCACATACAATAGATCTGCATTTCAGAAGTCACTTTTCATTGTAAATTACCAGTAACACAGTTAAACCCTATTCATCATACCATTGTAGAGTTTTTTTGGTTCCCTCAGAAAAAAGTTACACAAGAAGTATGTATGAGGTTTTAATATTCTTAATAACACAAAGTGAGAAGTGCAAGGGCAGCAAAACATGTCAGGCACATCCTAATAGTGTAGAAGATACCATTAGAAAAGAAAACCCTTTCATCCGGGAAGCTGGTGATGATCACAGTGCCAGCTGGAGAGGCAAATGCCTCTTCCCTTCCTCATCAGTTTACCTCGATGTTAAAAAGATGCTACACCTAGTGCATGAAAACATACTATTGAAAAAAAATCTTCACAGCACAAAGAATAACAAAAACTTTTAAATAAATGTAATGTTTGAATCAACAAAGCGTCAACCTATTAAAATTATGAAGGCAAAATGCACAGTACATAATCGTAGAGACATAAAGATGCAACTTAAAATAGCCACTATAGAGATAGTATTGCTCCACAAAAAACTCTTTCCCCAATATGCACATCTATAAATATAATAAACTAAAATAATTTTAAAATTCAGTAAAAATTTCTAGACGCTGCCTTAAATAAAAGCTGAAAATGCTGGAAACATGAGTCAATTTATGGAAAGAGAAACAATTAATGTTTCAGTACTGACGCCCTCCATAAGATCTGAAAAAAAGGGAAAAGGAGCTAGTTTTCGTTTCAAAAAAATACTTCTCTGATAAAGTCACACCAAATGAACTAATGCAATAATTGGAAGAACAAACTTATTTGCATTATGTATGACTAAACAGAGCTGTGAGGCACACTTTCCTTCCCAACACCAAGGATCAGATCCTGAAGAGTCATGACATGGTTGACGTGGAGTGTTTCCTCTTGTGCAAGAATCGGGAACAAGGAGACATCAAATTAAGCCAGAAATGGAGCAAATGCTTTTCCTCATAATAGATCATGTGCCTTTGGGTGGTAGAAAGAGACAATTAGAATATTTTCAGGCAGAGATAGATGGACAGGGATGTATGAAGGCAAGAATCATATCAACCAATTCCTCAGTAAATGACAGAGCAGATCCAATGAGCCATATGGTCTACGGTCTTCTAATTCTTATCTTCATTCCAGAGACCTGCATAAGCCACATATATTTAATGTACTGATCCCTGCAGCATCCAACAAGTTACAACTTGGCAATCCAAAAATAGCCTATTCATCTAGACTCTGTTTCCTGCTGGTCTGTTACTCCCCTTTTTGTGTCAATATACAAATCCCAAACTCATTCCCCTCTTATCTTGCAATGTTATCTTTTTTGTGGCATCTTTATCAAATGCCTTTTGGAAAACCAATTGCACATCTGCTGGTTCCTGTTACCCTTTCCTGATTAACAGTAGAAGTCCTACTAAGAAAAATAATTAAAATCTAGCCCAAGATAAAATAACTAATCAGAATGTTAAAAAAAATTGTGCTCGGCTAAATATGGACTCCATTTTAAAAACGATTTATCTAAATAGCATTTGATGTGTCTGGGTGGGGGGGGGGGCGGGGGCACTGAGCTACAATAGAAGATAAAAAAATTCACAGTAGAAAACAGAAATATTATTTTATGTACACACAGTTGCAAAATTGGATCTTATTTAAAGTGGCAAAAATTCTTCAAACTATTCCTGTACCTTACTAATATAACAGCATAATTAGTTTTTAATAGGGAAATTATTATACTTCCTAACTTTCTTCTCCAAATATTAATGATGTCATGGAGGCTTATCAGATTTCTTCATATTGATACACTGGTACCACACCTACAGTGTAAGATGTATTCCCAGGAATGACCACCAATGGAATCAGTGCTAAAAAGGGGTCTATGTAACATTATCTGCATACAGATGTGTAACTGACAGCAAAACTAAGTTTGGCACAAATTCCTGCTCTCTACTGCTGTAAACCACTGTACCAGAAACCTGGTTGAGAGTTCAGCTGGTGTTCCCATAATAATAAAACAAAATGATCTCATCCCACATGACTCACTGTGCAGTGAACCCCCTAAGCAATGTGCAGAGGCATCCTTGGAGGGCTGTTATTGGGCAGGCACAACCAAATGGTGTAGATGTTCAGCCCATGAAATAGAGCAATGCAATGATGGCAAACCAAGTGTGAACAAACTTTTTGGAGCCTAAGGTCTCTCTCATCACATCCTATGGTAACAATATTATTATCCAGAAACCATGTAAGTGTTCACTACCACGAACAAACTTCTAGTTCAGTGGTTCTAAACCTTTTTCTTTCCACTCACATACCACTTTAAGTAATCCCTATGCCATGGTTCTCTGTGGGAAGGGAAAGTTGAGAACCACTGCTCTAGACCCAATTGTTACTGAAATGTTTTGCTTAATAAAAATTGTCTTTGACCCATTTCCTTTGGAGTTATGAAACCGTGCACATAACGAGTCAATTAGGTACAATTAAAACAGAGGTTTTCAAACATTTTTCTTTCCACCCACATACCACCTTAAGCAATCCCTTACTAATCACAGAGCACCTATGGCATAGGGATTACTTAAAGTGATATGACCGACCTGAACGTCGGTCTGCCCTCATTGCACATGAACTCCTCAGACTTGACATCGACATAGCCGCTCTCAGTGAAGTCCGCCTGGCAGATGTAGGCAGCCTCCAAGAACGCGGCGCGGGCTACACACTATACTGGTCTGGCAAGCCTTCGGATGAACGACGCCTATCTGGTGTAGGCTTCATGGTCAAGAGCTTCATTGCCTCCAAACTCGAAAACCTTCCGACAGGCCTCTCGGACCGAATCATGTCCATGCGACTCCCACTTCAAAACAAGCGTCACATCACCCTCATCAGTGTCTATGCTCCAACCCTCCAGGCGGAACCAGCAGAAAAGAACAAGTTCTACACCGACCTGCGCAACCTCATCCAACGTACCCCTACAGCCGACAGGGTTGTCATCCTGGGCGACTTCAACGCTCGTGTCGGCAAAGACTCAGAAACCTGGCCAGGAATCCTGGGCAAGCATGGCGTCAGCAAGTGCAACGACAATGGGCGCCTCCTGTTGGAGCTCTGCGCAGAACAGCGACTTGTCATTACAAACACCCTTTTTCAGCAGAGGGACAGCCTTAAGACCACCTGGATGCATCCCCGATCCAAACACTGGCACCTCCTGGACTACATCCTGGTGCGAGAAAGTGACAAACAAGATGTGCTCCACACCAGGGTCATGCCTAGCGCGGAATGCCACACTGACCACCGGCTGGTTCGCTGCAAGCTCAACCTTCACTTCAAGCCAAAGCCCAGGAACAATAAAGCCCCCAGAAAGAGGTTCAATGTTGGAAACCTGCAGTCAGACGAAGCGAGAGGAAACTTCCAGGCAAACCTCAAAGCAAAGCTCGACGTTGCAACCCGCCTCACAGACCCGTCCCCTGAAACCCTCTGGGATCAGTTGAAGACTACCATACTGCAATCCACTGAAGAGGTACTGGGCTTCTCCTCCAGGAAAAACAAGGACTGGTTTGACGAAAACAGCCAGGAAATCCAGGAGCTGCTGGCAAAGAAGCGAGCTGCCCACCAGGCTCACCTTACAAAGCCGTCCTGTCCAGAGAAGAAACAAGCCTTCCGTCGCGCATGCAGCCATCTTCAGCGCAAACTCCGGGAGATCCAAAATGAGTGGTGGACTAGCCTCGCCAAACGAACCCAGCTCAGCGCGGACATTGGCGACTTCAGGGGTTTCTACGAGGCTCTAAAGGCTGTGTACGGCCCCTCACCCCAAGTCCAAAGCCCGCTGCGCAGCTCAGACGGCAAAGTCCTCCTCAGCGACAAGATCTCCATCCTCAACCGATGGTCAGAACACTTCCAATCTCTTTTCAGTGCCAACCGCTCAGTCCAAGATTCCGCCCTGCTCCAGCTCCCTCAACAGCCCCTAAGGCTAGAGCTGGATGAGGTTCCCACCCTGGATGAGACATATAAGGCAATTGAACAACTGAAAAGTGGCAAAGCAGCAGGTATGGATGGAATCCCCCCAGAAGTCTGGAAGGCTGGCGGCAAAACTCTGCATGCCAAACTGCATGAGTTTTTCAAGCTTTGTTGGGACCAAGGTAAACTGCCTCAGGATCTTCGTGATGCCACCATCATCACCCTGTACAAAAACAAAGGCGAGAAATCAGACTGCTCAAACTACAGGGAAATCACGCTGCTCTCCAAATCTTCGCTAGGATTCTACTAAATAGAATAATACCTAGTGTCGCCGAGAATATTCTCCCAGAATCACAGTGCGGCTTTCGCGCAAACAGAGGAACCACTGACATGGTCTTTGCCCTCAGACAGCTCCAAGAAAAGTGCAGAGAACAAAACAAAGGACTCTACATCACCTTTGTTGACCTCACCAAAGCCTTCGACACTGTGAGCAGGAAAGGGCTTTGGCAAATGCTAGAGCGCATCGGATGTCCCCCAAAGTTCCTCAACATGATTATCCAACTGCACGAAAACCAACAAGGTCGGGTCAGATACAGCAATGAGCTCTCTGAACCCTTCTCCATTAACAATGGCGTGAAGCAAGGCTGTGTTCTCGCACCAACCCTCTTTTCAATCTTCTTCAGCATGATGCTGAACCAAGCCATGAAAGACCCCAACAATGAAGACGCTGTTTACATCCGGTACCGCACGGATGGCAGTCTCTTCAATCTGAGGCGCCTGCAAGCTCACACCAAGACACAAGAGAAACTTGTCCGTGAACTACTCTTTGCAGATGATGCCGCTTTAGTTGCCCATTCAGAGACAGCTCTTCAGCGCTTGACGTCCTGCTTTGCGGAAACTGCCAAAATGTTTGGCCTGGAAGTCAACCTGAAGAAAACTGAGGTCCTCCATCAGCCAGCTCCCCACCATGACTACCAGCCCCCCCACATCTCCATCGGGCACACAAAACTCAAAACAGTCAACCAGTTTACCTATCTCGGCTGCACCATTTCATCAGATGCAAGGATCGACAATGAGATAGACAACAGACTCGCCAAGGCAAATAGCGCCTTTGGAAGACTACACAAAAGAGTCTGGACAAACAACCAACTGAAAAACCTCACAAAGATAAGCGTATACAGAGCCGTTGTCATACCCACACTCCTGTTCGGCTCCGAATCATGGGTCCTCTACCGGCACCACCTACGGCTCCTAGAACGCTTCCACCAGCGTTGTCTCCGCTCCATCCTCAACATCCATTGGAGCGCTTACACCCCTAACGTCGAAGTACTCGAGATGGCAGAGGTCGACAGCATCGAGTCCACGCTGCTGAAGATCCAGCTGCGCTGGATGGATCACGTCTCCAGAATGGAGGACCATCGCCTTCCCTAGATCGTGTTATATGGCGAGCTCTCCACTGGCCACCGTGACAGAGGTGCACCAAAGAAAAGGTACAAGGACTGCCTAAAGAAATCTCTTGGTGCCTGCCACATTGACCACTGCCAGTGGGCTGATAACGCCTCAAACCGTGCATCTTGGCGCCTCACAGTTTGGCGGGCAGCAACCTCCTTTGAAGAAGACCGCAGAGCCCACCTCACTGACAAAAGGCAAAGGAGGAAAAACCCAACACCCAACCCCAACCAACCAATTTTCCCTTGCAACCGCTGCAATCGTGTCTGCCTGTCCCGCATCGGACTTGTCAGCCACAAACGAGCCTGCAGCTGACGTGGACTTTTTACCCCCTCCATAAATCTTCGTCCGCGAAGCCAAGCCAAAGAAGAAAAGAAGAAGACAAAGAAAGATGTGAGTGGGGAAAAAAAGGTTGAAAACCACTGGTCTAGCTGGACATAACTGTGCTGACAAGCAAGCAGGCATTCCTATGTCCTTAAAAGAATGGTCCAGAGTTCAGGTGTCAGAACATGGCAAAGTGCATAACGTTCTCAGGCAAACTTTACAATAATCAGTTAACAGGGTATATTGAAGTTGATCATTGTACTGAACATATCATAGGCAATCCTGAAAGAAATAATTTTGTATTCCCATGCCACAGACATTCATGGAATTTATGTATAAAAATAGATAGCATCACTGGATTCTTGTAGCAATTCTTTTTTTTAAATTTTGAAATATCAAGGATAGAACACCATCTTCTCATAAATTACACCACTACTCCAGAGCAAAACTGCTTTCATGAACTGATAGAACTGCCAGCCTTTAAGAAAAATCCATCAATGAGATTCTCGCATTTCTTTCCTATAACAAAGTTTATGGAGCCCTCTTGTCGATTGTACTCCTGTGGTCATACACCACCAGCCTACTGCAGGGGGCAACCTGTGTACCTGCAGAAGAGCACTGGAGGGCAAGGCAACACCTGGCAAGCTATCAATCACCCTGTCAAGCTAGGTCCGGCTCCTCGAGGTCAGTCTCAGAGCTTGCACAGCACTCTCACAGCCAGCTCTGTGGAAGTTTATGTAGAATAAAGCCTGTTGAACAGAGTTTATGCTTTGTGTCTGCTTTCTGTTCGATAGCGCATCACAACCCCCCATGTTTTATTTTTTCTACTTCTGCCTTTGAAACTTTGCTTTTAACAGAAATGTCTTAATTTAAGGTAAATTGTGAGTCAAGGAGGAAACCTTAGTTCCTACTTTACTTTACACTTCCATGTACGAAACAGTAAAGCAGCAAAAAAAAAAAACTGCATGGTCTTTGAGCATATGCAAAGAGCACCCTTGTTATAGCAAATGCCTCACTGTGATGGACTTTGTCGAACATAAAACACTAAAAAAACCTGTGAAAAAAATTATTGCAATTCTCTCAGGATCCAACATTTAAAATTGTTCTTCGACAAATGGTCTTAAATGTTTTAAAACTATTGTAACAATGGAAACTACAGTGCCCTCCATAATGTGCTGGGTCAATGGTCCAGCTGCATGAACCGCTTTATGGTTTGATTGTAGTCAACAACCATGCGGAGTTTTTCCCCTTCTTGACCAGCATGACCTGAGCCCTCCAGGGTCTTGTGCTCACTTCTATGATTTCCCTCAGGCAGCAGCTATTGCACTTCTGACTTGATGAATGCCCTGTCCCCCATGCTGTATCTCCTGCTTTTGGTGGTGATCAGCATGTAGTCGGGGGTGAGGTTAGTGACAGGGGTGGGGAAGTACCCAGAGGGTGGATAGTCCACAGATCAGGTGTTGTGGGTGGGTCGTGGTGCACAGATTGGTCATGTGTGAGGGGAAGGCGGGCAGTTTAAAAATTGGTGGTTGCAGACAATGAGAGGAGGATGATACCTGTCAAACTCCAAAGTGATACTCTTGAGCTAGCACTGGAAGTCTAACCCCAGGATTACCGCCATGCAGAGCTGGGCCTTGACCAACAATTTAAAACTGTTATAATTAGTACCCCATAGTTGGTGATACCATGCAGTAGCCCAGAGTCTCAACCAACTGTGACTTAGATGCCAGGAATATCTTGCAACTGGATGGACTCACAGTAGTCCCACAGCACATCAGAGTGCACAAAACTTTCGGTGCTGCCACTGGCGAACAGTCAAAGTAATTGGGTATCCATTCATTTCTACCTCCATCATCGAGTGAGTGAATTAGTGAGAGCTGTGCTGATCGAGTGTAATGGAAGCCAGTACCCTGTCATAGTCAGAGTCGCTGATGGTATCAGATCAATGAGATGGCGTCCGCAGCCTCGGAAGATGGCAGCTTTCACGGCACGCATGTGGTGCTGTTGTTCATGAAAGGAAATGGGGGTGGAAGTAACATTGGCCAAGATAGCAGACCCCACTGTCACATGCGGTGCTGCTCAGGAGGGAAGATCTGGACTTACATACTTTAGCGTAGTGTCCTTTCTTCCCAGACCTTGAGCTCACCACTTCTTTGGTCAGGAGGTGCTTAAATTCACTGCAGTAGTAGCACTTCTGGGGCTCTGTGGCAGCGGCGGCAAAGTCGACCCACCCCTGTGCTGCAGTGAAGTTGGGCCCCACACCCCAAGGTGACGGTGCTTATGTTCCCCATGGGAGGGTCGCGTTGTTGGATGCAAAAGAGTCCGAGTTACAGAGTGCTACATCCAACGTTTTGGTGACTTCAACAGCCCTTTCCAAGGTTAGTTCATCGAGTTCCAGTAGCCGGCTGGTGGTTATAGTCTGAGCAGATGCCCACTTCTTAGGCATCCCAGATGAGCTTGTCTGTGTAGACATCTGCTGTCATGTCTTTTTAGCCATATGCACACCCGAGTTTGCACAGGGCCCGAATGTACTCCTCGAGGGGCTCACCGGGTCATTGCTTGCACGTAGCAAAGAGGTGCTTGGCATAGACCACATTAGTCTTGGAGCTGTACCTGCTTTGGAGTTTACTTATGGCTGCATCAAACTTCGTGCAGCCTATTGAAGATGTAGGCTAACCCTTGATCACAGCAAGCATAGTTTGTTGTTGTCAGTACTCACAACTTGAGTGCTGGCATGCAAGAAGTCATTGAAGCAGATAAGCAAAAGCTCAAATTGGTCTGGGGCATCAAGTGTTTGTGGGTCTACATCTAGTTTGTCCGGCTTTAGCAGTTTGTCCATTGAAAAAGTTTTATGGTATTAAAATTAATTCACAATCAAAAATACCAAAAGGCTAGAGTTACTGGATAACAGGCTTTTAATACCATAAGACTTGGACATGTTCCTGTTCTGGCCTGATCCCAGGACTCATACTGAGGGAGGGGCTTGGCTTACTGCCTTTATTAGGGGATTCTAGAGGATGGAGTCACCAAAGGAAGGCAGGCCAGTCATACAAATGAACCATACAGTACCAGTAACCAAGCATCACCACATATGTTTTGAATCTTGGTCAGTTCCTTTCCATCTCCACACTTTCCTCTTGCCAGCACTCTGATACAGATTTATCTAGGTCTCATCTTTTCCCAAAATTCTAACAGCTTCTTGGCAAACTGGAATCTGGCCATCCTGTTTCTATGGCTAACTAGTGGTTTACATCTTACAGTGTAGCTTCTTTACTTATTTTTGTGAAGTCTTCTGCGGTAACCAGCAAACCCATCCTCAAATATCAGGATCTAGGCCTCAGCAATCCCTCTATAACTGAATCCTTGTCTTCCAAACAGACTGCAATCAGTGAAGATGGGCAGCAAACCTCCTATATGATCACACAGTCTCACACTTCACAAGGATCTGTATTTCGCCCATGTAATGCGCGTCAAAAGAACCAAAGACTTGTTGATCCAAACCAAGCCTTTTATTAACTAAAAGACTGGAGCATATCATAAGTCTGTCAACCAGTCCAGAATGACCTGGTCTGACTAGGAGCAATCCCTTAAGACCTGCCAGTAGGTGTGGCTACACTCTCAGCCAATCACAGTCATCCTACACAACCATCTGTACATATGTACATATACACATTGGTGATAGAATCTGTACTCTCACAGCCCACTACTATACTCCCTCTCAATCCACAAATGTATAGCTAAATGCCATTCTAACACCTTTTTAAATTTGCTGACACCACCACTCATGGGCTGAATTTCAAATATTGATGATGAGACAGCTTACAGAAAGGAGATTGATAGTCTATCAGCATGGTGCCAAGACGATACAGCTTTGGCATTCATATCAGGAGGATTAAGATACAGGAGCAGGGATGAGATGTTGAAGTTTTACAAGGCACTGGTGAGGCCTCAGTTGGAATATGGAGACCTGTACAGTTTTGGGCTCCTTATTTAAGAAAGGATGTGCTAGCATTGGAGAGGGTTCAGAGAAGATTCTTAAGAATGATTCCAGAAATGGATCAGCATAGTAGGGATATTTGACAGCTCTTAGACTATATTCCTTGGACTAGAGAAGAATAGTGGTGGGGGGGGGGGGGGGGGGGGGGGAAACATCTCCAAATCATTTCAAATGTTGAAAAGCCTTGATAGAGTAGATATGGCAAAGTTGTGGGAGCCTAGAACAAGAGGACACATCTTCAGGACTAAAGCGCATCCATTTAAAACAGATATACGGAGGAATTTCTTTAGCTTTTGTGGAGGCCAGGTCATTGGGTGTATTTAAGGCACAGATGGATAAGTTTCTAAATCAGTGCTTCTCAACATTTTTCTTTCCACTCATATATTACTTTACGTATTCCCTATGCCATAGGTGCTCTGTGATTCGTGAGGAATTGCTTAAGGTGGTATGTGGGTGGAATGAAAAGGTTTGAAAACCACTGTTTTAATCATATTTAATTGACTCGTTATGTGCACAGTTTCATAACTCCAAAGGAAATGGGCCAATGACAATTTTTCTCAAGCAAAATATTTCAGTAACAATTGGGTCTAGAGCAGTGATTCTCAACCTTCCCTTCCCACTCACATACCACCTTAAACAATCCCTTACTAATCACAAAGCACCTATTGCATAGGGATTACTTAAAGTGATATGTGAATGGAAAGAAAAAAGTTGAGAACCACTGATCTCAATGGTCAGAGTAACACAGGTTATGAGAAGAAGGCAGGAGAGCAGGGCTGGGAAGGAGAATGGATCAGCTCATGATGGAATGGCGGAGCAGACTTGACAGACCAAATGGTCCACTTCTGCTCCTATATCTTTGGGTCTTAGAACAACTTCAATATCAATGTTAGCAAGACACCAAAGAAGTGGACACAGATTTCAGGAGGGAGGGGGAGTTGAGCCGACACACCTGTCTACACCAATAGCACCAAGTGGAGCTTCAATTTCTTGGGAGGAAAGATTTCCAGTCACTTGACCTGGACCAACCATGTTAATATGGCTATCAAGATAGCACACTAACACCTCTATTTCCATAAAAGTTCAACTTGACCCTTAACAATTTCAATAGGTGCACAACTATTTCATGGTTCATGGGGTCATAAGAAGAATAAGTTGGCTGCAAAACACTTTGGAACTTCTTGCCATCGTGCAACAAATTACAGAAAGTACGGAAATACTCAGCACCTGGTGCAAGAGGAAGTTAACATTTCATCAGAAACTGTACATCAATGACTACATAGTTCCATTGTAAAGAGGAGAAAGGACTTGTACTATCTATTCAGTCCTTTGACTTACAAAATAAACATCTTATTAAATTATTTTTATTTCTGACAATCTTTGTTAGGAAAGAAAATTGTGGCATCAGTGAAGATTAAAAAACTCTTACTTTGTCCATATCGATAAAGAATAAGTTAGTTAATTGGTAGAACAAAACTTTGTCAGGCTTCCAACTTGAAACCAAGATAAGTGAACACATATTTAAGGCTTAGTTATATTTATCCACAATTTGGCTGATGCAACATTCATTTTTGGGTGAACAAGTACAGAAAGGCAGGAGGCAAAAAAGCTGATGTTCAAAATTTAAATAAAACATGAAGTGTTTGAAAATGCTGAGTGGGACAGAAAGCTAATGCGTCAGATCAATGGACTTTGTGCTGATGACAGGTTTATATTTCAGAGTACATTGCAAAGGAATAAAGAACTCCATACTTCCACTTGTTGGACATTACAGGTATGCAACTATGTCATGTAAAGATAATGAATTGCACGTGTTACGTACTGCATCAGCAGCAATAGAAATTCACCAAGACCAAGGTATTTTCAAAAGAATTATTTTTAATTATTAATAACATAACACTTTCTTGACCTTAAACTTAACCTCACTATGCACATGTAAGAGAGGAAGAGGGAAAGGGAGAACCAAAACCATTATATTTCAGGCATAATTGTGAAGAGATGATTTTGAAGTTCAGTCAGCTTTGTTTTGAAACTCAGATTCTTTAAGTTGTTGCTCAAAAACTATTATGGTGTAGATGTGAGGCATCAGACTTCTCAAAACTCACAAGTTTCTTGAGTAGTTTTCAGAAAATTGTTTTTCATACAATTGATTTTTTTCACGAATTCCCCTCTTTTGCATGGTTTTGGAATCTGTGCTTCCCACGATGATTTCACACCCTAGCAAGGGTTGAACGAAGCAACCATTCAAAAAGGCTATGTTTCAAATACAAGCTTCATTTTCCTTTCTTAATCAACAATGGCATATTAAAGGACATGCGAAACTCTTTTTTTAAAGAGACGGTTTTCTTCAAAACCACTTTCTCAGAGTTTCTCCTTTTCGTAAGGAAAACACAAGCAGCCTTCCTTCTCCAAAGGATTGTTACTGCCTTTCACCTTGTATGACTTATAGGATAGTGAAGCACCTTCTTCTCTTGTGTTACCTACAGGATGGTAAAGCATCTTCTGCTTTCAGTTTGAAATTAGTTCCTTAATACATATTCAAAACTGCTTCTATCTTGAAGTGTCTTTACCACATGACATGATTATCGTCTTTGAAGTTTATGAGCTAATGTGATTCCAAGTTGTCTGCACAGCTCAACCAGCAAATGGTTTATTTGCATACATGTTTCTCCAGCAAACATTCATTGTTCCAGCAATTGAAAGGACAATCACTCCAGCTCGATAACAGTTGACACAGTTTCATCAATCAATGGTTTAACAGACATTATGACTTTCAAAATGTTTTCTATCTGAGTGCAATTGTGTCTCTGTAAGTGTGCCCTGTCCACCCCAAAACTAACTTTACTAATATATAACAATTCCATCACACACTTTGGTATTTTCTAGAGTGCCATATTACTCACTTCACTGCTCATGTTGCAATGGAAATGAGAGTTTGGCAAGACTCCAAAATGACAAAAGTTCATGATGACAAAACTCCATGTGCTTCTTGAAAAGCTATTACTTCTTTAATACTTCATTAAATGTGGCAATGTCACCCTCCAAAAAGCTTGCACTTCAATTTGACACCTGCATGTCAGTTCGCGAGCATTCACACTGGCATATTAATCAGTAAATAGGCAGTCAATTACTGAGTCAAAGTATGAGAGTGAAAGTAGAAAGAATTTTCATTAACCTAGTGTAATTTATTATCTAAGGGTGTTCCAAAGGACTTTTTTTTTTACAACCAAACACTTTTGAAAAATAACAAGCATTACAATTAATCAAACGTTGGAACTAATTTGGGGATGACCCAAGAGAGATGACCTAGCACCTGGATCAAGGCTTCTCCCACATTAGATAAATATGCCAAAATCTGGTGGTCCAGCTGACTAAAAATTGGAAACTGATTAATGCTCTGCTGGTTATTGATGTAACTTTAGCTCAGTAAATTGCAGGGTAAATGCAAGAAAGGATCCTTGATACTTTATTTTGGCCATCCATACCCATGTGTTCCAGCATTAAGTTACCAGAGATGTATAACATTATAAAAAGAAAATATTTTGGAGATTTTGGTAGTGCATCATCTAATATTTTCAAATTATGCCAAATCACCCAAATGACTAACCACACAAGTCTTGAAGAATTACACCCACTTTGAATTGGGGGAGGGGAATAATTTTAGACAACTGAAAATAGCCAATTTCACATATTTAAAAATGTTTATAGGGACTTCATTAGACAATGAATTACGAGAGGGAAAATAAATTACTTCCCAGAACAAGTGGAAAATAATTCACCAAGTCACAAATTGAGGGATATGGGGGCTTTCAAGATTTTAAAAAAATCATCATGAATCTCTTTCCTGCACACTAATAACACTTAAATAATCTTCTGTTCATTGTTAACAAGAGTGTATCAAGATCCATGAATTATCGAACAAGCAAACAAATCAAACATCAAAACAATTATATATTCCATGCATGTATAGATCTGAATGACTCTTAATTCGACTGCAGATTCCTAATAGATGAGAATTCAGAAAGAAGCAATTCTCGGATAAAGAAACCTGAATAATTTTTCATACATTATAGGACACTCAATATACACTAAAGTTGCAATTAAATGACTCATGGCAGCACAGCAGCTTTTACCAAGCTCATAAATATTCTTCTTAATAGGGATGTTTGGAACTTGTTCTTGTATCTAAATTCAACTTTACATCCTTGTTTTCACTGATAAAAAGCTTCATTTGGAACAGAGAAAGCCAGTTCCCAATTCTCCTCTAGCAAGCTCATCCTTGAAGTACCAAGTAACTACATTCTAGACTAACAAGCTTCAAGTTTTGAAAAATGTTAATGTTTTGAAGGTTTACAAAAAATGTACACTATTTCATTTTTAATGGAATTAATTGCATTGGCAAACGGTCAGCTCTTTGCTGCCCTGTCAGTGTCCTCTTGTAATCTTCTTTAAGTTTTATAAAGTACACAAATACAAATAATCAGATTTGAATATCTTCAGCTAATGCCTTCATATATTCAAACTAAATACTATGCATTTACCTGAATATTATTATATTTTCTTTTTCTTTTTCTCCCCCATCTCTTGAGCCCATTACCAAGACAAAGTTCTATAATTAAAGTATACTTTGCACCTGGAGTAATATAATTAAAAAGTGTTGGAAATCAGATTTTATATTAAAACTAGAGATTCTGAAAGTAGTTCAGGAAGTATCCCCATAAATTTTGAAACCTTATGTCTGAGCTATTAACAGAATAACAAATCTGTTCTGGATTTAAACAGGACATGATATCCTTCAGCCACTGAGCATGAGTAGGTGGGGCAGCAACCCTTCATCTTAGCAATATTGCATGTCTGGCCAAAAGAGGAAAAAGTCAGAACGCAAGATTTAATTGGAGTCAAATGAATGTCATCCTCTCCAGTGGTACCAGAGAGGGCAACCAGAGGGTTAGATTTAAGATTTAAATTAAGGATAAGGTCTTGCTAGGAGCCCAGAGGAGCCCAAAACCCAGCAGCAATAGAAATTCACCAAGACAAGTGGTTACTTAAACAAAAGTTGCTTTTAATTTTCTTTAAACATAAAAAGAGGATCAAACTTTAACTTATTACTATTAACTTAACCCCCTTCTAATTCTAAGTGCACGTGTATGTAATGTGTATGTTCAAGATAGTTCATTGATTCACAGTCCAATCATGCACTTCTCAGAGTTCACTGGTATCAGGAAATTCTTATACTGTACACAGAATTTAACATTTATGAATCCTCACCAGGCTCTGGTGCTTAAAGTTAAATGGTTACTGCTCAGGAAGGTTCTTGTGGGTTTCAGAGAGAGATTTGCTCTTTGTTGGACACACATAAACTGTTTTCCTCCAATCAGTCACTTCAGTATCTTGCCGAAGAAACTTGCCCCATCATGGGTTTTCCAAATGATAACCTCTTCTTCCAGGTCACCAGAGTTCCTCATTTCCCTTATTTCAGGAGAAACACTCTTGCCAGCCATTTCCTCTTGTATGGACTACAAGGGTTTTCAACAGGCTGAACTCAGAACTCACAACCCATCTTGAAAATGGGGTTTTTCAACAAGCCTGCCAGCTTGCCATATGGCAGCCTCAAAAAGCTACTGCAGAACTGACTTCTCTCTCCCTCTAAGAGAAATCCTATTTTTTTTTTCCACTCTCTGTGCTTGTTAAAAAATAACAACTTCTCCCAAGACTCCAAACCCAATCCTTGAAGGATCTTTACCAGCACTTGGGCCGGACTTCTCCATTTGCACCTGCTTTGGAAATTCTTTCCAAAGCAGTTCCATTGTCCCTGCAAAATCACTGAATCTCTAGCTTCAGCAAAGCTCTTGCATTTTAAATGAGATGTGAGTGTATGTAGCTGTCTGTAAAGCGATCTACACTAAACCCCCACAATCTATCTTTTTTAAAAACCTATTTATATATAATATAACCCATAAAGTCTGGAAAATATCCTTCCAGTATTTTTCAAGCCTCACGCATATCCAAAACATATGAATAAAAGAAGCCTCATCTCTCTTACATTTTAACACAACAAGAAATTACATCTGGATAAATACAAGATAATTTAACTTTGGACATATGAGCCCTATGCAAAGAGGGATGTGGAGTTAACCAACTTAAATATTAAATCCCAAACTTCATCCAACAATGAAAGACTTAAATCCTGTTTCCAGGCAGACTTAATTTTATCAAGAGGGGAAGATTTTAATCCTGCCAATTTATCATAAATAACTGATATTAAACCTTCATGAGTGCGTTGTAAATTTTAAAAAAACATCATCATGTTCATATTAGATACACCAGGAAAGTTAGGTAACTGAGAGTGAAAAAAATGTCTGATTTGCAAATATATGGAAAAAAATGGGTATTTGTTAGGTTGAACTTTTCAGAAAATTGTTCAAATAATGCAAAGCAGTTATCAACAAAAAGATCTTTAAAATACAGTCAATGTCATTCTTGAAATACAGAATCAAGTAAGGAAGTTGGAAGAAATGATTAGTTAGAATAAGACTTGAAAGAGAGAAACCATAAAATCCAAAATATTTTCAGAATTAGGCACACATCATTACATTGTGCTGAACAACCAGATTGTCAATAGCTTTATCTAAAGAAAAATCAAGTGATGATCCAAGAAAGGAAGAAATGGAGAGATTTTTAGCTGTACGCAACTCTATTGCGACCCACAATGGGCAGTCAAGTTGTTTATGAAAGTATATCCAAAACATAAGGCTGCATATAATGGCCACCCAGTCATAAAATTGGAAATTGGGCAGTGCCATACCTCTATTTCTTTTAGATTTCTGAATGTGAACATTATTTAATCGTGGTCGCTTTCTTTTCCAATATATAGGATGATATAATAGAATCTAATGAGTCAAAAAAAGACTTAGGAATAAATGTTGGTATAGGCTGAAATAGATATAAGAATTTCATTTTCATATTCATTTTGATAGTTAATTCAGCCCACAGATGTAGCCAAGGGTAGCCACTACATTAAGCACTCTTTAACAAGTTTTAACAAGGTAAAGAAATTTTCTTTAAAAAGTCACATGAGTTCTTGTGACTGTAATACCTAAATAAGTTCCTCTGTTTGCGCGAAAGCCGCACTGTGATTCTGGGAGAATATTCTCGGCGACACTAGGTATTATTCTATTTAGTAGAATCCTAGCGAAGATTTTGCCTGCAATGGAGAGCAGCGTGATTCCCCTGTAGTTTGAGCAGTCTGATTTCTCGCCTTTGTTTTTGTACAGGGTGATGATGGTGGCATCTCGAAGATCCTGAGGCAGTTTTCCTCGGTCCCAACAAAGCTTGAAAAACTCATGCAGTTTGGCATGCAGAGTTTTGCCGCCAGCCTTCCAGACCTCTGGGGGGGATTCCATCCATACCTGCTGCTTTGCCACTTTTCAGTTGTTTGATTGCCTTATATGTCTCATCCAGGGTGAGGACCTCATCCAGCTCTAGCCTTAGGGGCTGTTGAGGGAGCTGGAGCAGGGCGGAATCTTGGACTGAGCGGTTGGGACTGAAAAGAGATTGGAAGTGTTCTGACCATCGGTTGAGGATGGAGATCTTGTCGCTGAGGAGGACTTTGCCGTCTGAGCTGCGCAGCGGGCTTTGGACTTGGGGTGAGGGGCCGTACACAGCCTTTAGAGCCTCGTAGAAACCCCTGAAGTCGCCAATGTCCACGCTGAGCTGCCTAAAGAAATCTCTTGGTGCCTGCCACATTGACCACCGCCAGTAGGCTGATATCGCCTCAAACCGTGCATCTTGGCGCCTCACAGTTTGGCGGGCAGCAACCTCCTTTGAAGAAGACCGCAGAGCCCACCTCACTGACAAAAGGCAAAGGAGGAAAAACCCAACACCCAACCCCAACCAACCAATTTTCCCCTGCAGCCGCTGCAACTGTGTCTGCCTGTCCCGCATCGGACTTGTCAGCCACAAACGAGCCTGCAGCTGACGTGGACTTTTACCCCCTCCATAAATCTTCGTCCGCGAAGCCAAGCCAAAAAGAAATACCTAAATAAGTAAATTGATCTTTCACAACCATGAAAGGAAAGTTAGTATACATTGATCCAATTATATTCACAAGAAACAGTTCAGTTTAATGCAAATTTAGTTTGTACCCTGAAAACTTACTAAATTAAGTAACAACAACATAGGAGGTAGGGAGATATCAGGGATTGATATCAAAAGTATAAGATCATCTGCACAAAGGGAAATTTTCTATTGCACTCCCTTTCCCCAAATCCCTAAGATGCCCTCGCAGCTTTGAAATGTAATGCTAATGGCTCTTTGGCTAAATCAAAAAGTAATGGACTTAGAGTACAAACTTGATGGGTTCCCCGTTGGAGATTAAAAGGTGGTGACTGTTGAAAGTTAGTGAGAATTGAAGCAGTTGGGCACAAGTACAGTAATCTTATCCAAGTAACAAAACTTGGACCAAAATTAAATTTTTCAAACATTGCAAATAAATGCCTCCACTCCACACAATCAAACACTTTCTCTGCATCCAAGGAAAGGACACATTTAGGAACCACACCTGAGGGTGAGTACAAAATGTCAAGTAAGTGACGTACATTGAAATAAGAGTAACAATTTTTAATAAAGTCAGTTTGATCCTCGGATATAATTAATGGTAAAATATTCTCCAATCTACGGTGGAAAACTTTACCAAAATTTCAACATCAACATGTAATAAAGAAATTAGTCTGTAGGAGGAGCGCTCTATAGGATATTTACCTTTCTTTGCAATAAGTGTAATACCAGCTTCATTGAATGATGCTGGATGCTTCCTTAAACAAATCAGACAACAGAACTTAAATAAGATAAGAGCAAAGAAAAATATTTTTTTTAATTCCAAAGGACCTGGGGATTATCCAGATTGCAAAGAAGAGAAAACCACAGTTATGTCTACTTGTAATATAGGTTAATCTAATCTAATTTTGTTATCTAGAGAAATTGTGGGAATGTTTAAACTGAATATGGATGGGCAGGTGATAGAGAAGGGAAATGCTCTGGAAGAAGATGAAGGGCAATTGGCAGGAAAAGTAAATAATGTTGTTCTTAAAGATGAGGGAAAACAGGGATTAAAAATTGGGAAATCCCTGAAATTCATATATTTTAATGCCAGGAGTATTGTAAAAAAGGTGGATGAGCTGAAGGTGTGGATTGATACTTGGAAGTATGATGTGGTAGCGATTAGTGAGACATGGTTGCAGGAGGGATGTGATTGGCAGCTGAATATCCCTGGGTTTCGTTGTTTTGGTGTGATAGAGTCGGAGGGGCAAGAGGAGGTGGGGTTGCATTGCTTGTCAGGGAAAATATTACAGCGGTGCCTAGGAAGGATAGATTAGAGGGCACATCCACGGAGGCTATTTGGGTGGAACTGAGGAGTAGGAAAGGAGAGGTTACACTTGTAGGGGTGTATTATAGACCACCCGGAGGGGACCGACACCTAGAGGAGCAAATCTGTAGGGAGATAGTAGATATTTGTGATAAGCACAAGATTGTAATTATGGGAAATTTTAATTTTCCACATATAGATTGGGAAACACATTCTGTGAAAGGACTGGATGGGTTAGAGTTTGTGAAATGTGTGCAAGATAGTTTTTTTACAACAATATGTAGAGGTGCCGACCAGAGAAGGAGCAGTGTTAGATCTACTGTTGGCAAATGGGATGGGTCAAGTGACGGAGGTTAGTGTTGGCGAGCACTTCGGGTCCAGTGATCATAATGCCATCAGCTTCAATGTCATTATGGAAAGAGAGAAATCAGGGCCAAGGATTGAGGTTTTTGATTGGGGAAAAGCTAGATTTGAGGAGATGCGAAAGGACTTGCAGGGTGTGCATTGGGACAATTTGTTTTATGGGCAGGATGTAGTAGAGAGATGGAAGTCTTTTAAAGATCAGATTTTGAGAGTGCAAAGGCTTTATGTTCCTGTTAGGTTAAAAGGAGGGGCAAAAGGTTTGAGAGAGCCGTGGTTTTCAAGGAATATTGGAAACTTGGTTCGAAGAAAAAGGGAGGCGAACATTAGATATAAGAAGCATGGAGTTAAGGAGATGTTTGAAAGATACATTGAATGTAAGAGGAATCTTAAGAGAGGAATTAGGAAAGCTAAAAGAAGGTACGAGAAAACTATGGCAAGAGTGGAAAACTGTGTGTGGAGCCTAGAGAAATGGGGGAGATATTGAACAGTTTCTTTTCTTCGGTATTCACTAAGGAGAAGGATATTGGGAGATGTGGGATAAAAAACGCAAATTGGGTAAATATGGGGAATATAGAGATTACAAAAGGTGTAGTTTTAAGGCTTTTGAAGAATATAAAGGTGGATAAGTCTCCGGGACCAGACGGGATCTTCCCCAGGACATTGACAGAAGTGAAGGAGGAAATAGCAGAGGCTCTGGCGGTAATTTTCCAAATGTCATTAGATATGGGGATAGTGCCGGAGGATTGGCACATTGCGCATGTGGTTCCGTTATTTAAAAAGGGTTCAAGGAGGAAGCCTGGCAACTATCGGCCTGTAAGTTTGACGTCTGTGGTAGGTAAATTAATGGAGAAAATTCTTAGAGATAGTACTTATAAACATCTGGATAGACAGGGTCTGATCAGGAGCACTCAACATGGATTTGTGGGAGGAAGGTCATGTTTGACCAATCTGATTGAATTTTTTGAAGAGGTGACTAGGAATGTGGATGAGGGTAGCGCAGTGGATGTTGTCTATATGGACTTCAGTAAGGCCTTCGATAAGGTACCACATGGAAGGTTAGTTAGGAAGGTGCAGTCTTTAGGTATAAATTTTAAGAGAGTCAAATGGATTGAACATTGGCTGAAAGGGAGAGGCCAGAGAGTGGTAGTGGATAATTGTCTGTCAGGTTGGAGGCCGGTGACCAGTGGTGTGCCTCAAGGATCTGTATTGGGCCCATTGTTGTTCGTTATATACATTAATGATCTAGATGATGGGGTGGTGAATTGGATTAGTAAATATGCAGACGATACTAAGATAGGTGGAATAGTGGATAATGAAGAAGGTTTTCAAGGATTGCAGAGGGATTTGGGCTGCTTAGAAAAGTGGGCTGAAAAATGGCAGATGGAATTTAATGCTGATAAGTGTGAGGTGCTTCATTTTGGTAAGAAGAATCAGAATAGGACATACGTGGTAAATGGGAGAGCATTGAGGAATACAGAAGAGCAGAAAGATTTAGGAGTAACGGTACATCGTTCCCTGAAGGTAGAAACTCACGTGAATAGGGTGGTGAAGAAGGCTTTTAGTATGCTGGCCTTTATCAATCATTGCATGGAATATAGGAGTTGGGAGGTGATGTTGAAATTGTATAAGACGTTGGTGCGGCCTAATTTAGAGTTCTGTGTGCAGTTCTGGTCGCCTAATTATAGGAAGGATATAAACAGAGTGGAGAGAGTGCAGAGAAGGTTTACCAGAATGTTGCCTGGGTTTAAGCATCTGGAGTATGGGGAGAGATTGGACAGATTGGGTCTTTATTCTTTGGAGCGTAGAAGGTTGAGAGGGGATTTGATAGAAGTATTTAAGATTATGAAAGGGATAGACAGAGTGGATGTGGATAGACTATTTCCGTTAAGAGGAGGAAAGATTAAAACAAGAGGACATGAATTAAGAATTAAGGGGCAGAGGTTTAGAGGTAACATGAGGGGGAACTTCTTTACTCAGAGAGTGGTAGCCATGTGGAATGATCTTCCGGGAGAAATAGTGGCGGCGGAGTCAATTGTATTATTTAAGAAAAGGTTGGACAGGTATATGGATGAGAAGAAGATGGAGGGTTATGGGCATTGTGCAGGGAGGTGGGACTAGAAAGGGGTGTTTGGTTCGGTGCGGACTAGAAGGGCCTAATGGCCTGTTTCCGTGCTGTAATTGTTATGTTATGTTATGTATCAAAGCTATGGCGGCACTACAACTTCCAGGAGGCATCGAACTAGCTATGTGATGACAGTGCATGATGACTTTAGCAAATGTCGAGCTTTTAAAAGGTAGCACGGGTGATGAAGAGTAACATCCATTTGGTTCACTCTAAAAAATACCTTGTGTAGTTATTTTGTTGCATCCACTGCAACTCCAGTGGCCACAATTGGTGACCCTGACGAGTCCAAAAACATTTTGGACAAACATGGACTCTGCAACCATTGCTGTGAAGCTTCCACCTTTATAAACAGCTGAGCCTAAATTGTAGTTCCAACAGGTTGAAGCACAATTTCACCTTCACAAAGTCAAATTGGACACCATTCGTTATTACCATCTTGTCAGTGCCCTGGACCAAGCTGTCGCAAAGAGGGTAGGTGACTTGCTACGGGATCGACCACATACCAGCAAGTATGACACTTTAAAAGCACTTTTATTATGTGTATATGGTATGTCCCATATTGAAAGTGCAGCCAAACTACTACATCTCGATGGGTAAGGAAACCATGCCCCTTCAGAAGTACTGGATGAAATGCTGCTCCTGGGAGCTGGTGAAAGGCTAATATATTATTCGAGCAGCTCTTTTTAGAGAAAATGCCAGATGATATTAGGCTCTTGTTATCCACGTGTTCGTTTGAAGATCCAAGGGCTGTAGCAGTGGAGGCAAGCATTCTATGGCTAGCTAAAAAGCACAGTGAGGAAAGAAAATTCTGCACAACCAACCTCTCCAATATTGACCCCCATGTCACACTCTAGTGCTCTTAGCACATCATTCTCTACAAACATGCAATGACCAAAGACAACCAAGTAGTCTGTGGACACCTCGTCTTGGTGTTATTACCACAGGCATTGGGGAGTAAATGCCTGCAAGTGCCTTCCATCCTGCCCATTTGTGGGAAATGCCCAGGCCAACCGCCAGTAAGGGCTGTGGCGGTTGGCAAGAAACCTGCAAGTCTACTGTATGTATGGGACCAGTTGTCCCAGCGAAAATTTCTGGCGGACACAGGTTCAGAAATTAGTGTATTTCCACCCACAGGTTTTGACAAACGCCATCCTACCCCAGACCTGCAACTACAAGCAATTAACAGTTCCAACACTCTGACCTTTGGCACCATGAAGATGAATGTCAAGTTCAAGAACCATCTCTACACTTGGTCATTTATTATAGCAGCAGTATCCCAACCTTTGCTTGGTGCAGACTTTCTTCTGGCTCATTCATTTCACGTCGACTTTAAAGGGCATCGGCTGATAGATAGGACGACTTTTCAGACTATTCCTCTGGCAGACACCTATACGCCTGCTCTGCGCCTTCAAACATTAAGTAAACCAGTAGATGAATTCTCCAAGCTGTTGGAAGATTTCCCTGAGATTAATACTCTACAATTTTCTTCCCCCACTGCAAAGCACAGTGTTACTCATCGCATTTGTTCTAAGGTCCCTTCTATCCATGCTAAAGAGCGCAGCTTCCTCCTGAGAAGCTGCATTTAGCTAAGGAAGAGTTTGCCAGGATGGAGGAGCTAGGCATAATTCGTAGATCCAACAGTCCCCAGGCATCTCCATTACATATGGTCCCAAAACACAATGGAGGTTGGCAACCTCATGGAGATTACAGGCAGCTTAACGACGCCACCATTTGTTATCCGATACCTCATATTCAGAATTTCTCGGCTAATTTGCATGGTGCAAAGCTCTTCTCTAAAATAGACGGTGCATGGCTATCACCAAGTACCAATAGAGTCAGAAGACATTCCAAAAACAGCAATAATTACCCCATTTGGGTTGCTTGAATTTTAACAAATGTCATTCGGATTAAAGAATGCTGCTCAATCATTTCAATGGGTGATAGATGCTTTAGGTTTAAGTAATGTGTTCATTTACCTCGATGACATTTTAGTGGCCAGTGGGACTAAGGAAGAACATTTGTAACATCTTTGTACACTTTTTATTCACCTTCAAAAGTTTGGACTGATCATCAATCCGGATAAATGCGTATTCGGAGATGAAATTATTGATTTCTTGAGACACAGGATTACTCAGGAAGGCGCGTCTCCACTGCCATCCAAAGTTGAGGCCATTACTAAATACTCAAGACCTGCTACATTTAAAAGCCTGCAGAAATTCTTGGGAGTGATAAATTTTTACTGTTGGTTTCTTCCGGGAGCAGCTCACATCATAAAGCCTCCTTTTGATGTACTGTCCACCAACACCAGAACCATCCATTGGACAGAAGAGGGAAACAATACCTTCTTGAAGACAAAAGAGTCACTAGCTCATACCATTATGCTCCGCTACCCAGTTTTAAATGCAGCCACAGCCCTTTCTACAGATGCTTCTAGTATGGCTGGAGGAGGTGCACTTCATCAATATGTCAACAGGCAATGGAAACCGTTAGCTTTCTTCAGCCGCCATCTTCATGAAGCAGAGAAGAAATACAGTGCTTTTAATAGGGAGCTTTTGGACATTTACTTGTTTATTTGGCACTTCCATTATTTTTTACTAGGTCATCAGGGGTCTTCCCGGTGACCTTGTATATAAAGCAGTCCACAGCTACAGTCTAGCCTTCCTGGTTCGCCTTACAGAGAGACAAGACCTCTTAGTGTACATATTAGTTTATTAAAGCTGTCTTATACTCGCACTGCTGGTGTGGTTATTGTCAGTACAATTTAATAAACTAATATCATAGCTACTAGGATGGAAGCTGCTTCTGCTCCGACGCGCATTCCCGACCACCTGGGGACTCTTCCAAAGGAAAAGAATCCGGGGACAACCAGCACGCACATGCATCCGAGGACAGAGATGGCGAGGGACCACTGTACTGGAATCATGGTGGAATGCGGGGAAGACTGCAGAAGTACGATAGGGTAGGTAAGAAATGGCTAAGAGCCCTGCCTGCCTGTGGGTTCACCGGTACAGGTGCCTCTGACCTTAAACATCGGTCCAAGCGTGGTTGGAAGGATCTCCACAAGTCGTGCTCTTGATTGCCATGTATGTGCAGAATTCCCGACCACTCCAGAGACAGGGAAAGTAGACACTGCTACCGTCACTCCCCAGCAGCAGTCTCCCCAGTACCACGGAGACCTGACGCTACCGCTGGGATCCCCCCAAAGCCCGCTGCAAACGTTCAAAAGCCAGAGACTCAACCAACAGCCCCAAGCATCCAGGTTACTTCTCCAGCAGACACGCCCCATAGAGGCTCTACCAACAGCTCCCAGTCCACCCTTGCTACACCTAGACCCAACGACCACGTGGAGACCAGGAACAACCTCCGGGGTTCCCCCACATTGCCTAAGGGACCAGACATTGCGACTTAGCCATGTGCTGTGACCAGACAGGCTGGAGCTCGACCCCAGAAATCCCGGAGCCGGCATGCACTTCGGCCGCTGGCAGAAAAGCTTTCTGAATTACGTGGAGTGTGCTGAGGCATCAGATAAAGAGCTATTATTGCTGCTGTTAGTGCAGCTGGGAGACCACCCTTACTCCCTTATACAGGATGCCAGGTCCTACCAAGAGGAAATGAGCACTTTACAGAGGCATTACAGTAAGGGGCATAGCGAACTCCACTCCCAGTACAGGCTCATGACCAGGTCACAACAAGTAGGGAGTCTGCCAGAGACTTTATACTCTCTCTGAAAGACCTGGCGAGAGGCTGCAAATTTAAAGCAGTATCAGCCCAGGAGTATGTGGAGGACTTTATTAGGGACAGAATTGTAGCGGGCATACGATCCACTGAGACTAAACATCGATTGCTGGAGAAAGGAATGGTGGGGCTAGATGAGGCAGAGACTATTGCAGAAGCTTTAGAAAGCACCAGGAAAGAATTGGAAGAGTATTCACAGGACCTTGGGGCTGGGGCAAATGTCACATTGCTGGACTCTCTAGCCCCACAAAAAGAAAAGTATGCTGCCTCACAGGAATCCACAGCAGTAGCAGCACACCTTGAGGGTCCCAAGTGCTTTTTCTGTGGACAAAGAAAGCACCCCAGAGCCCTCTGCCCTGCCAGAGAAAATGTCTGTTCCAACTGTAGAAAACGTGGGCATTATGCAAAAGTCTGCAGAAGCCCCAAGGCCACAGCTAAGGCCCATTCTCATGCTAATGAGAGGCAGGAAAGCTCTTCTTTCTCCACAGACAAAAAGAAGAAGAAAGCCATGTGCAGCTGACTATCTTGGACAAATGCTACAGAGCAGAGGACATAGACTTCAGGAGACAAATATGACGCCAAGTACTATCGGATGGAAGGACACGCTAGACTCGCTTCCCTACGCATGAATCAGGCGAGTCCACACAATTTATCTGATGCCACTGTGTGCATCAAAATTAATGATGTGAGGGTAAATTGCTTGATAGTGGAAGCACTGAAAGTTTTATTGACCAGGGGATAGTCAACTGCCTTGCCCTCCCCACACGCCCGAGTGAGCACCAGATCCTGTTAGCAGCCAGCAGCCTTGCGGCTAAGGTAAAACAGTTTTGCAGGGTTACTCTATAAATCCAGGGCACATAATACAAAGGGTTCAAATTACTAGTACTCCCTCACCTCTGTACCCCGGTACTATTGGGGTTAGATTTTCACTGCCAGTTAGAAAGCATTACAATAGTAAACAACGGGCCTCATGCCCCACTACGCCTTACGAAGAAACAACACTGCAGCCTGTGTGTCCCGAACTTAGAACCACCTGCGCTGTTCACACACCTGACCCCAAAGTGCACACCAATAGCCAAAAAGAGCAGGACTTATAGCCCAAGGGACAGAGCCTTCATTAGGATAGAGGTCTGCAGGCTACTACAGCAGGGCATCATAGAGCAGAGCACTAGCCCCTGGAGAACCCAGATGGTTGTAGTAAAGTCAGGAGAAAAACTGCGCATGGTAGTGGATTATAGTCAGACAATCAACAAATTTACACAACTAGATGCCTACCCCCTGCCACGTATAGCAGACATTGTCAACAACATTGCGCAGTATAAGATGTTCTCCAGCATAGACCTGAAGGCAGCAAACCACCAACTGCCCATTAGAAACAGTGATCGCATTTACACGGCATTTGAAGCAGATGGCAGGCTGTCTCAATTTCTGTGACTCCCCTTCGGTGTCACCAATGGAGTGTCCCTGTTCCAGAGAGAACTGGACCGAATAGTAGATGAGTTCCAACTGAAAGTGGTGTTCCCCTACTTAGACAATGTGACAATCTGTGGCCAGACTCAGGAGGATCATGACACGAATTTAAAAGGCTTCTAACAGGCATCCGAGGAAAGGAACCTAACATACAACAGGGACAAATGCGTCTTTAGTGCCAGGAAGTTGCCAATCCTGGGCTACGTAGTGCAGAACGGAGAAATCCTGCCCATATGCGCCCTCTCCTAGACCTCCCAGTGCCACACACACTGAAAGCACTAAAAAGGTGATTGGGACTGTTCGCTTACTATGCCCAATAGGTACCCAACTATGCCGACAAGGCCCGCCAACATAAAAGCCTCAGTTTTCCACTGTGCCCAGCAGCCACCAGAGCATTCAGGGACATTAGGGACCATATCACTAAAGCTACCATGTGGTCCATAGATGAGTCGATCCCGTTTCAAGTAGAAAAGGATGCATCCGGTGTGGCTCTGGCAGCCACCCTAATCCAAGACAGACGACTGGTGGCCTTTTTCTCGCAAACCCTACAGGGGTCAGAGGTAAGACACTCAGCAATTGAGAAGTAGGCCCTAGCCATTTTGGAAACAGTAAGGCACTGGTGACATTATCTGGCATTCAAACATTTCACCCTCGTCAAGGACCAACGGTCTGTGGCTTTTATAT
This sequence comes from Narcine bancroftii, assembly GCF_036971445.1. Taxonomy (NCBI): domain Eukaryota; kingdom Metazoa; phylum Chordata; class Chondrichthyes; order Torpediniformes; family Narcinidae; genus Narcine; species Narcine bancroftii. The sequence continues at coordinate 114,244,830 of NC_091469.1, forward strand.
TCGATAACCAGAAATGGGGGAGAATTAAGAACAACAAAATCCTGCGCTGGCGGATAGAATTGTCTTCCTTTAACTACAGCATTCTATACCGCCCCAGGAGACTCAACGAGCCCCCGTCTGCACTGTCCAGAGGCACTTGTGCCATCCTAACCACACGTGCCATTCCTAACCACACGTCCCAGTTGCAGAGCTTGCACAATGAGCTGGGCCACCTGGGGGTCGCTAGACTGTTTCACTTTATTAAAACCCAAAACCTCCCATTTTCGGTAGAAGAAGTGAAGTCAGTGAACAAGAGCTGACCCATCTGTTCAGAATGCAAACCGCAATTTTACCGGCCAGACAAAGCCACCCTGATAAAAGCTACCAAACCGTTCGAGTGTCTCAGCCTCGTTTTTAAAGGCCCGCTCCCGTCCAATAATAGAAATGTCTATTTCCTAAACGTAATAGATGAATATTTCCGTTTCCCCTTCGCAATCCCGTGTTCTGATGTATCAGCAGCCACTGTTATAAAATACCTCCAACCCACCTTCACCATATTTGGGTACCCGAACTACATACACACAGACAGGGGTGCTGCATTCATGAGCGCGAAAGTTCAGCAGTACCTGCACGAGAGAGGGATTGCTACCAGCCGCACTACGTTACAATCCCAGGGAGGAATGGACAAGTCGAAAGGGAAAATGCCACTATCTGGAAAATGGTCCTCTTGACCTTAAAAGCAAAAGACCTGCCTGTTACTAGATGGCAAGAATTGTTGTGACAGGCCCGACACTCTATTCATTCTTTGTTGTGTACTGCCACTAACATGACCCCACATGACTGTATCTTTTCTTTCACAAGGAAAGCCACAACGGGCCCAGTGCTGCCTAAATGGATGATGACACCGGGACCTGTTCCCCTCTGGAAGCACTGCAGACCCCACAAAGCGGACCCGCTGGTGGAGCAAGTGGAGTTGAGGCACACAAACCCTCAGTACACCTTCGTCACATTCCCAGATGGAAGAGAAGACTCGGTGGCCACCAGGGATCTCGCGCCAGCCAGAGGCATGAGCAACGCGGAGGAAACACAGATGTCTATGGATCAACAAGGAGCGCAGCAGCAGTTATTGGAACAGTCGTCCAGAGGACTATACCACCCACCCCGAAAATCAGGTCCCTGGGTACGCCCGCCCCACAAAATATCACCACCCTCCACTCGGTGGCAGGACCAAATCCCATACAAGAGGATCCCAGCCCACATGGCCAGCCAGTACTTCCCACTCCCACATCTCCACCAAGAAAGGCCAAAAGGGAGACCGCACTCCCCACCCCTATATCACTAACGAGGAGGTCCAGAAGGCAATGGAAGCCACGGAAAATTTTGGACTTATGAACTTACAAACAAGGGTAGGAGGACGGGGGGGGGGGGGGGGGGGGGGGTGGTGGAGCGGTGAGATAACAATTTTTTAAGGTTGGGGTGAATGTGGTGATGTGTAATTACACCACTAGGTCACCAGGGGCCATCTCGGTGACCTTGTATATAAAGCAGTCCAGAGCTACAGTCTAGCCTTCCAGGTTCGTCTTGCAGAGACAAGTCCTCTTAGTGTACATATTAGTTTATTAAGGCCATCTTATACTTGCACTACTGGTGTGGTTATAGTCAGTAAAACTATATACACTGACCACAAGCCTTTAACATTTGCATTTTCCAAGGTCTCAGAACCCTGGTCAGCGCGCAAACAATGGCAATTATCATTCATTTCAAAATTATCCACAAAAATACAACATATTTCCAGAAAAGGCAATGTTGCAGCTGATGCAATTTCTCACTCTGTTCCACTCGAGGTTTCGTCTGTAGATCAAGGTATTGACTACACAGCTTCGGCTGCGGCCCAAGAATATGTCCATGAGATGAATGCTTATTGGACTGCAATCACAAACTTGCAATTAAAAGTTGTCTAGTTTGGAGTTAAAGGTAAACTGCTCCTCTGTGATTTATCAATGGGACACTCAGGCCCAGTAGTTCCGGCATCATGGAAACATCGAGTATTCGATTCTGTGCATGGTATCTCACATCCATTAATTAGATCAATCGCTTGTATGGTTTGGGACAGGTTCACATGACATTTCTTAAAAAAGACGTGACACAAATGACTAGGTCCTGCATTGCCTGCCAAAAAGCAAAGGTTCAGCAGCATGCTAAGGTACCATTGCAGTCCTTCCTGGCAGTTACTCGGCATTTTGCTCATGTCCACGTGGACATCATTGGTCTGCTTCCTATTTCAAGAGGATACCGTTATCTTTTACCAGTAATATACAGGTTTATGCAATGGCCCAAGGCTGTGCCTACGGTGGATGCCACTGCAGACATTTGTGCTCTGGGGTTCTTCAATTTCTGGGTGTCTCGTTTTGGTTTACCAACCCATGTTACTTCGGATAGAGGACCACAATTTACTTCCTCACTGTGGACGGCCTTATCTCAGTACAACAATTCATCATACGAATGTCCATCATCGCCAGGCCTATGGAATGGTGGAAAGATTTCAGCGAGATCTCAAGTCAGCCTTGAATGCTCGGATAGATGGGCTGATGAGCTCCCCTAGGTATTACTGGGCATTAGAACAACTTTAAAGGAGGACTTCCAAGCTTCATCTGTGGAGATCATATATGACACACTGTTGGTGGTTCCAGGGGAGAACATCCCCTACCATTCCAAATCCAAAGATGATCCTAAGGAACTGTTGAGCAGGCTAAGGAAGACCATAGGAAAATTGACCCCTATACCACCATCGTCACATGGAGAACACTCTTCCTTTGTGCCTGAAGACCTCAACAACTGCGAATATGTCTTCATCCAAAAGGGAACATGGTCAACCTTTACAGATGCCCTACAAAGGACCTTATAGGATACTCAAACAAACTAGGTCGACCTGCATTTTGGACATAGGAGGGAAGCCACAGTCTTTCACTATTGACAGGCTTAAATCAGCTCATGTGGACAAGTCTTCCCCACTGCAGCAGCCAACAGTCCGTCACAGAGGTTGACATCCTAAATGACAAACAAACCTTCCTGCCTGTTCTTTAGTGGGGGAGGGTGGGGCAACACTAGGCATCAAATCAGCCGAGTTACGTCAGCACGTGATAACGTCAGCACGTGTCGAGCACGTGATTCAGGCTTTTAAAGGTTGCACAGGTGATGAAGAGTAAAATCTGTTTGATTCACTCTAAAAACACCTTGGTTATTTCACTGCAATTCCAGAGGCCACAGAATTATTTTGAAAATTCTCAATGAAACTATTATCATTTTGAAATTCAGAAGTGTAAAATCATTTTAAAAAATTCCTGAATGTATCATTAATCTTGAAATGATCCAAAGTAACATTACCATCCTCCATTTAATTTTTTTTAATTTGACATCTTGCTTCAAATCCTCTCAACTGATTAGCTAACAACCAGATTTATCAACGTGAAGGTAAAACAGATCCTTATTTTTCAAAAGTTGGCATTCAATTGGATGTGTTGAAAGAAGTCAAATTTAGTTGGAAGTTCCACTCGCTTTTTATATAGTTCTGGATTTCTAACCTGATCTTATTGAAGATCTATTTTTTTTAAATTTAATTAACGAATTCCAAATATTCTTTATTAGCCCTTCTTTTCATATTCATGGTATGAGATAATTTGCCCTCTAAGATAGACTTTCAAAGAATCCCAATCAGACTGGAGGTTTCTGAAAAAGTATTTTCATTAAAGAAAAAGGTTATCTGTTCCTCCATAAATTTCACAAAATCAATATCAGACAGTAAAGTCGAATTGAATCACCAGTGTATATATAATTGAGGAGGGTCATAGATAGTACAATAGAGGTATGATCAGATATCAGTATACTCTTGTAATCACAAGAGTGAGTCAATTGAACTAATTGATTAGCAATAAGGAAATAATCAATCCTAGAAAAAGCAGTCCAGCAGTGGAAATTCACCAAGACAGTATAATTGTTTTTTTTTAAACTATTTATTAATAATCACTAATAACACATTAGTTAAATCAAACTGTGGGTGTGGGTGTGTACACGAGTGTCTGCATTTCCCAAGCCATTACAGCTTAGGCATTATTCTGAAAAGTTGTTCCAAAAGTGACCATACTGCTGAAAACACACAAATCCTTCTTGTTTCTTGGTGAAAAATATCCTTTCACATGAATGGTTCTGTACAGATTTGTGTTAATCTTGAGTTAAAATCTTTAGTTTTAAAATATTTTTTTCTAAATAAAGTTATAAAGTTAAATATATTTCTAGTGAGGGAATTGTGGGCTGGATATACAGTCACACACAGGTCACCACCTTTACAATACACTAAGAAGTGAAGTCATTTTCGGAGTCAAAGTGTCTTGGAAACACAGAGCCAATATAACTGAAGTGGGTCTTAATTATTCAAGAACAATGTTTTTATTAAAAACTGAAATATTCAAGTGCTCAAGAAGAACTGCTGAAGGAGGCCATCTGTTTAAACAAAAACAGGTTTTTGCTTGTGGTCATCAGACTTTTCAGCAATCATAAACCATTTAAGCCTCTTGGAACAGAGATGAGGTCAGAAGATTTTATGGATATGGAGTGGCTTCAAAGAAAGACAAAAGGTTCTACAGAAATGAAACTAAAACCATGATGATGTAACATCACATGATGTCAGAGAAATGTAAATGAAAAAGGCAGAGACATTTTGAAATCGAAAAGAGTAATTAACCCTCCTTGAAAGACACAGAGGTAAAACAGTAGTCTCTAGAGATGGAAGGAGATGCTGTTCTGTATTATATTATCCTCATCATAGGAGATACACAAAATTATTGTCTAAAAGAGTCACTTCACTGTCTCTTTGAATAAGGAGGACAGTTTTGGAATTGAAGATACAGTAACCAGAAAAGGTACTGTTGTGTGTTAGAAGAAAATGATTGTCTAAATGAAGTAAACAGAAATTAAGATATGAAGGAAGAATATGAGAATAGTTTATTTACCTTTTCAAATGCCATTTAAGAAAATAATTATTGTTACTGGAGCAGATGAAGGAGTTGCTCTTAAATATGAAAAGAGGCCTTTGATGCAGAGAAATCCCAAATCTGGAGTGATGACCAGGGCCCATCAGAGAGTTGAGTTGCTGGGAACTGCAGCAAGTCTGACCAGCCTGTTGGCTGGGGAAGATGAAGCTGGGCCAAGGGAAACAGATTCTCTAAGCAAGGACAGATCATCAAATTCGAGTGAGATGACTGATTGCAGTGAAGTTACTTCAGTGTATGAAGATGTTAAAGAAACTAAATATAAATTCAAGGCTGTACAAAAGGATAAAGAGAACATTGATGGTGAATTGCAAGAGATGGTATGGGAAATGTGAAGATAAATGAAGATAATGCAAAAAGATTTAAGATCTGAGGTTAAGGATATGAATGAAAAATACAAGCAGTTATCTACAAATATAGAAGAACATGAACAAAAGGGTAAGGAAAATCAGGAAGTCATGAAAATTCAACAAAAGGTTGAAAATGTAAAAGAGAACTAGAAAAATTGAAGTCTAAAGTTAAGGAAGAAATTGTTGAGAGGAAGATATAAAAGACAACACTTTTAGAATTTCTTACACAATTCTAAAAAGTATATTATGAAATAGGAATATAAACTACTGTGACGGTGTGAGCAGTGTAAGAAGCACAGCCACCATGCTCAGGGTCATTGATGACTGTTTTATTTGAATTTGGCGCATGCTCTTTTAAGGACAGCTTTGGTTCAGTCACCATATGTGTGACGACATCATAATCGCTGCCCGGGGCATGTACCACATGGGAGGTTTGAATGAGGAAGAAACCCCCAACAGCACCATCTTCCCAGGGCTGCCCCGCCACTTGGCACTACAAGCGGGGCTGGTTTGCCCTGAGCAAGTGCGCCGACACACAACTCCCCCCGCCCACCCCAGAACTGGCTACGCATCTCGCCACTTGGGCAGGCAGCCCCATCGCTTAGGCCTGGCCGCCTGCACCGGCTGCGACGTCCAGATGGGCCAATGTGAAGGTTCCGCCAGACTGGTGTAGGACCTTGTATGGAACCTAGTACAGGCACTGTAGCAGTGCCACCTGCGGTCCTCTCCAAATGAACACAAATTGGGCAGAGTAGAGTTCCTTGGAAAGGTGGGACGGCCAAGTGCCGTGGCGCTCTGGGGGTGGGGGTGCCAGGGAGGCCAGTCTCTTGCAGAGGTCTGCCAGCAGGTTCGCATCCCCGAGCACAGTGTCAAGTTCCGGGCGGAAGAACTCGCCAGGCAGGGAGAGTGGTGCACCATATACCATTTCCGCCACCAAGGCTTGCAGGTCCTCCTTGGGTGCTTCCCTGATCCCGAGGAGGACCCAGGGTAGTTCGTCTGCCCAGTTCGGGCCAGTGAGTCTGACCATGAGCAAGGACTTAAGGAGTTGGTGGAACCTCTCCACCAAACCATTGGACTGCAGATGGTAGGCGGTGGAATGGTGGAGCTTGACCCCCAGGAGTTTTGCCATTTGGGTCCACAGAACAGATGTGAACTGGGCACCCCTGTCGCTGGTGATGTGTGCCGGAACCCAAAACCGGGTGATCCAATGGCTGACCAGGGTCCTGGCGCATGTCTCCGCAGAGGCTTCCTTAATGGGGATAGCCTCAGGCCATCTCGTGGCTCGGTCCAACACCATGAGTAGGTAACGCACCTCCCTGGACACCGGCAAGGGACTAACGACATCTATGTGGATGTGTTGAAACCTGCGAACCACTGAGTCGAAGTCCTGGATGGGAGCCTGCGTGAGCTGGTAGACATTAAAGGTCTGGTACCTGTTGCAGTTCCTGTCCAGCTCTGCCACCTCTTTCTTAAGCCCGTGCCACACAAACTGCTCCGCAACCATCCGCACGGTCATCTTTACTGCGGGATGAGCAAAGTCATGTACCAGATTAAAGACTCTCGCTCTCCAGTTCAGTGGGACTACCGGACACGGCGTACCTGTTGAAACATCACAGAGCAGCGTGGCCGGGCTGTTGGGTACTTGGACGTCCTTGAGTTCGAGGCCTGAGATGGCGGTCCACAGGGCTTGCGTCTCTGTGTCAGTTTGCTGGGCCTGGGCTAATTGTGCAAAGTCCAACACGGGGACGAGCGTGTTGATGGCCGGGCGTGAGAGTGCGTCCACAACCACATTGTCCTTGCCTGCCCTGTGCCAGATGTTGGTAATGAACTCTGACATGTACGAGAGGTGGTGCTGTTGTCTGGCGGTCCATGGGTCCTTGGCCATCGCCAGTCCCTAGATGAGGGACTTGTGGTCCATTAAAACTGTGAAAGGCCTCCCCTCCAGGAAGTAACGATAATGGCGGATGGCCAAGTACAGCACCAGGAGCACCCGAACGAAGGTGCCATATTTGAGCTATGGCGGTCGCAGCTGCTTGCTGAAAAAGTCCAGCAGGCACCATTGTCCATCAAGCCATTGTTCCAGGACCACCCCCCCCCCCACCCACCATGACTGCTGTAGCTGAGGAATCCACGGAAAAAGGCTCCAACCGTGGGTGCACCAGCCGCGTCGCACTGGCAAGGGCCTTCTTCATCGCTGTGAATGCTTTATCCACCTCTTCCTGTCTGGATAAGGTTTTTCTTCTTTGGAGGCCATCAGCGCAAACAATGGGCGCATGGTACAGGTGGGCCAGGGGATGAAACGATGGTAAAAGTTCACCATCCCCATGAACTCCTGCAGGCTTTTAAGGATGGAGGTTTTGCGGAAACGTTGGACAGCTGCCACCTTCTCTGGCTCAGGCCCCAGCCACTGAAATGGTATGCCTCAGGAACTGGAGGGACTCCTGGCCGAAATGGCATTTGGCCATGTTGACCGCAAGGACGAAATCCGCCAGCCAGTCAAAGAGGGTGTGGAGGTGGGCTTTGTGCTCCTCACGGTTTCAACTGGCAATCAGTATTCCATCCAAGTAGATGAACACAAAGTCCAAATCCTTTCCCACCGCGTCCATGAGTTGCTGGAACGTCTGGGCCACATTCTTTAAACCAAACGCCATGCAGAGGAACTCAAAGAGGCTGAAGGGGGTGATAATGGCCATCTTACCCACGTGGTCTGGGTGCACCAGTATCTGATGGTATCCCCGCATGGGGTCCACTATGGAGAAAATCCGTGCACTGTGGAGGTTGGAGAAGTCCTGTATGTGGGGAACCTGGTACCTGTCAGGAGTGGTTGCATCATTCAACCGACGGTAGACCCCACAGGGCCTCCAGCCCCCAGACGATTTTGGGAACATGTGGAGCAACAATTCCCAGCTCCTGTAGTCTGGAAAACTCCTCCTTCTCCTGCTGGAGCTTTTCGGGCAGCAGCCGTCTGGGCCTAGTGTGCAGCGGGGAGCCTTGCATGCCAATGTGGTGGGAGACCCCGTGTTGGGGCAGGACGGCATCGAAGCGTGGCTCCAAGATAGCAGGGAACTCATGGAGAATGTCGGAGGACTCATCCCTGGCAGTGGCTATGGTGGCGATTTCCAGCTTGCAGGCGTCTGCCGTGTCCAATCATATGGAGTGGAACGTGTGAGCATTGACCAGCCTCTTGCCCTTCATGTCGAATAGTAGACCGTGAGCCCTCAGGAAGTCATCCCCCTATAGCGCAGAGCCCACTGAGGCTAGCAAGAACCTCGAGTGTAATTTTTCCTTGCCGATCTGAATGGGTTCCCTGTGGGTGCCGTAGGTTTTGATGGTGGAGCCGTTGGCTGCCTGCAGGGTTGGACCACGAGATCAGGTGCGAGTCTCTAAGGTTGTGGGGATGTGGTTGACGCTCAACTCGGCCCGTGTCCACTAGCAAGCAGCGGCTGGTGGATTTGTCTGTAACATGAAGGAGGCGGTTCATGTAGCCAGCCATCACAGCCATCAACGGCGGCTGGCCTGGTCGTTTCCCTGAAACCCACAGGGTTGTCAGCACTTACAGGCTTGCGCTCCCCAGCACTGATGGTAGGAACACCAGGTCGACTGGCTCTCCTCTGGCTTGGTCGGGGGCTGTTTGCAGTCAGCTGACTCCCGGTCATGCAACCTGGTTGAGGGCTGCCCCGTTCTCCCTCTTCTTTCGCCAGAGGGTATCCGCCTGGGCCACAGCTTTGCATGGGTCCGAGAAATCCTCATCGGTGAGGAGCAGCTGGATGTCCTCCAGCATCTGCTCAAGGAAAATTTGGCAGAAGAGAAAATAGGGCTTGTGGTCTTCCGCCAGGGCCAGCATTTTGTCCATCAGCACTGAGGGACTGTGGTTTCTGAGCCTGTCCAGATGCAGGAGCCTGGAAGCCCGTTGCTGGGGGGTGAGCCCAAATGTACCCAGTAGCAGGTCTTTGAGGGCAGTGTACTTGCCCACAGCCAGAGGGTGGTGGATGAGGTCGTCCATCCTCGCTGCCATGTCTTGGTCCAGCGCATTCACGACGTGGTAAAACATCATGGCATCTGCAGAGATGTTTCGAAGCTGGAACTGTGCTTCCGCTTGCCCGAACCATGTCCTCGGACGGTGGGTCCAGAAGGGGGGAAGTTTGATCGAGTCGGCGTTAACCTCTGCCGAATCCATGTTACTTGAGTCCAGAAAAACATTCTGGGCTTTTCGGGGTCACCAATGTGGCGGGTAAGCAGTACAAGAAGCACAGCCATGACGCTGAGGGTCGTTAATGACTGTTTTATTTGAATTTGGCACGTGCCCCTTTAAGGGCAGCATTAGTTCAGTTACCACGTGCATGATGATGTCACAATCGCTGCCCGGGGCACGCATTACGCGGGAGGTTTGAGTGAGGAAGAAACCGCCGACGACACCATCTTCCCATGGCACTACAAGCGGGGCCGGTTCGCCCTGAGCAAGTGTGCCACCACACTACTACTAAAAAAAACTAACAGATGGTCCTTTCCACCTGAATATTGTACAACAAAAACTATAGAGCTTCAAAATAATAATAATCAAATAACCTCAATCACTAAGCAGATATTTACAATGGGTGCGATGTGGTATGGAGACCATCTATATAACTCCATGCCTCAACAACCAAACACAGCCACTTCTTGTGTCCACTGGAAAGTCTGTTACGGAGTTTTGCAGGATTAGCAAGGAGGTCTTAAATCCTCAGTTATATATAAATCCAACATTACTTCCCTGTACTCAGCTCATTGATTCACAACTTCAGGAGTATAATCTTCCACCACTTGGATCTGCTGACCACGATATTCCAGTTTCCCTCTACACCAGGTCTCCCAGATCAGAGTGTCCTTTATCTGATAACGATGTAAACGAATGAAAACCAAGCACAGTCTTTTGTCCTGGAGCCAGTTTAGGTACTAAGGAGCAGTGAGCTCTATTGATCTCCAGCGGGGATAGCAGTGTCTTCTTCCCAAATACCTCATATAACAAGTCAGAGAAGAATTTAGTAGGCTCCCCTCCTTTAGTAGATTCTGCCAATCCTCGGTTTTGCTATCTGCTCCAGCTCTCCAGTTCAACAACTTGAGCCGTTAACTTCAAGTCACTTTCATGTAGGTTGGCACTGACATCTTATAATTTTCTACCTATCTGGCTCAGATCTTCCAAAGTGAGCTCTAGAGATGATAAATGCTGGTTTTGCTCCTCCACTAATAATGAGATTTGATTGACTTTAACTTCTAACAAGATAAAAGAAGCTTTGAAGTCAGCAGCCAGGACCTGTCTCTGTCGATCCAGGACAGAAATATCCTCAAATGTTAGCAGTCACTTCTTTTTTCCCTGGATTTTCTACTTCTTATAGTCATTTTGAGGCAAACAAGAGTAAAAGGAGTAAAAAATGCAAAGTATATAACATTTTTATTGTAAAATAAAAGGTAAAAAGTGAGAGAAAAAAAAACAGTATGCCTGATAGTTGCATCTACGCCATATCTCAGCTAGCTGGAAGACATACTATGCATTTACATTCTTTGTTTCTCCATCTCCCTTCCCCACATATTTATGTGACAATCCTATTTATCTCTTGCTGACTGTCTTTCATTTGATCAAATTTTATACATTACAAAAATCAATACTGGCGATGTTCCACAGGGATTTGTTCAGGGACCCCCTGCTTTGTGATTTTTATAAATCACTTGGAAGAAGAAGTGGAGAGGTCAGTCAGTGAGTTTGCAGATGACACGAATGTTGGAGGTGTTATGTGGATAGTGTGGAAGGCTGTCATAGGTTACACCAGAAGATCAGCAGAATGTAGAGTTAAGTGAAGTGGCAGATGGAGTTCAATTAGGATAAGTGTGAAGTAATGCACTTTGGAAGGACAAACTTAACAGAAGAGAAGGTCTCTAACAGCAGGATTCTTAACATTGTGAAGGAACAGAGGGACCAAGGAGTCCAGATCTGTAGGTTGCATTGCAGGTTCATGGAATGGTTAAGGTGGTGTATGGTGTACTGGCCTTCTTTAGTCCAGGGAGGGAGTTCAAGAGCCATGAAGTAATGCTGCAACTCCCTAAAACTCCCGTTAGATCACACTGGGAGTATTGTGTTCAATTTTAGCTGCCTCATTTCGGGAAGGATATCGATGCTTTAGAGAGGGTAGAGAGGAGATTTACCAGGAGTTGCATGAATTGGACAACACGTCGTCTGAAGCAAGGCTGAAAGAGTGAAGCGTAGAGGGTTGATTTTCTTTTGGAGTGGTGAAGGATGACTGTTGACTTAATAGAGATTATGAGGGACGTAGGTAGAGAGGACAGCCAATAGTTTTTTTTTGTCCGTGGGACAAAAGCAAATACTGGAGGATATCTGTTCAAAGCAAGTGGAGGAAAGTTTAGGGGTGGCTCCAAGATAGTTTTTTTTTTAAATGCATTGACAGGTGTGGTGATGAAGACTGGTACAATAGGGACATTCAGAAGGCTCTCAGAAGGTACATGGATGTAGGAAAAATCATACTTTTTCACTTTAATTCTTCTTTTCATTTATAACCAATTTTATCCTTAAAAGGTTATCAACATTTCCCCATTTGTACACCTTTAATAATTATATTTGATTGTCCTATTTAATAAACAGACTTGTACTTCAACACCCATGGGTGAATTCTAGGGACATAAAAATCCTCATCATAAATTTATCTCAGTTCATACAGAAGGATGAACTTAAATTGAATAAATATGGAGAATTGCCTAAAATTCTTTGAAGATCTATTCTCAACATAGCAATGCATTCCTTAATTCTACCCAAATAAATATTACCCAAGCATAGCATTTTCTATTATTTTAATCAAAACCATCACAATTCCTTCTCTTTTACTTCTTTCTCATTTTGCACATCTTTCTCATTTCCTTTTCCTGTTCCTGTTTAAACTTTTAGTATATCAAGTCTCTATTCCAATTAGTGTCTGTAATTTTTATTAACAATATTTGAAAATTGTCAAAACAATGCACATTAACTCTCCTTCCCTTTCCAGCACCAATAATGTAATCTCTTCTCTCGACATATGATGTCTCAATTGTTTAAATTTTATTTTAAAGGTTCTATTTATGCTCTAAGGAGAATAATAACATTTGCTTTAGCCAAATTCCATCCTGCCTGCTGAACTTCATCAAACCCAAAGCAAACGGTGTGACCCAAAGTTCTAAAACCTTCCATGCACTCACAAGTTTACTATCTACTTCTCCATAAATTATTCTAGAGAGTGCCAAGTGTAACCTCAATTGTCAAGACTTATTAAGTGATAGCATTATAAGGCTCTGGATTCTGGAATTTAAAACATAACCCATGCTTTTTATTTTTGAATTTATGCTCTGCTCGAAAAGAAGTTTTCTAAATTCATTCATAATGGAATAACAAACTAGAGGACACCAGCTAAAGGTTTTTTGAAAATTAAAATACTCAAGAAAGGGAAGAAAATCCAAAGTTACAAAACTGATAAACACGAATATATTGTATGTTCATAAACACAAAATCTTTTTCAAACCATAAAACACTACAGAACAGAAACAGCCCTTCAGCCCATCAAGTCCATGCCAAAATATTTTTCTACCCAGTCCTATCGAACTGTACATGGACCATTTGTGGTGATACAGCTACTACACTGGCCGCTATCCTATCAGCCTACTGCAGGGGGCAACCACTGTACCTGCAGGTTGGCAACCTGGGAGGCTGGCCCCACCTACCAGCTGTCAATCACCGGCCTGTATAAAGACTCAAGCCGGTCCCTTCAAGGACAGTCAGACACGTGGAGCCACCAAGATACTGAGACTGATGTGTACAAGCTAATTAAAGCCTGTTGTACAGTCTGTGGACATTGTGTCAGAATTATACACACAGCAGCACTCACAATTTAATTAGCTTAAATTTGTACATGCCAGTCTCATCATCTTGCTGGATCCAAATGTCTGACTGTCCCTGAAGGGGCCGGCTCGAATCTTTATATGGACCAGTGATTGACAGTGACAGGTGGGGCCAGTCTCCCAGGATGCCTACCTGCAATTACGGTGGTTTCCCCCTGCAGTAGGCTGGTAGGAGTGCGGCCAATGTAGTGGTTGTAAATCCACACCATTGTCCTCCACATCCCTCCCATCCATGCATCTATCCAATCTTCTCTTAAATGTCAAAATCAAACTTCCGTCGTCACCACCACCTCTACTGTCAGCTCGACCTACACTGTCACTACCCTCTAAGTGAAGTTCTCCCTAATGTTCCCCTTATATATTTCAACTTTCACTTTAAATCCATGCCGTCTAGTTCTTGACTCACCAAACCTCAGTGGGAAAAGCCTGTTTGCATTTACTTGTAATTTTGTACACATTATCAAATATTCTCACATTCTCTGATGCTTCAGGGAATAAAGACAACTTATTCTACATTTCCATATAATTCAGCTCTTCAAGTCCCAGTAACATCTTTGTACATTTTATCTACACTCTTATTTATATATTTCCTGCAGGTAGGAGGCCAAATCTGCACACAATACTCCAAATTTGCCTCACCAATATCTTGTACAACTCAACATCCCAACTCCTGTACTCAATATGTTGATTTATAAAAGGTCAATGTGCCAAAAGCTCTCTTTATGACCCCAACCACCTGGAATACCACTTTCAAGCAATTATTCCTAGATCTCTCCATTCTGCCACACTCCTCAATTCCCTACCGCTTACGTACAAGTCTTATCCTGGTTCCTCCTCCCAAAGTGCAAAACCTCACACTTATCTGCATTAAAATCCATTTGCCATTTTATAATCCATTTTTTTCAACTGGTTCAGATCTGGCTGTAAGCTTTGACACCCTTCCTCGCTGTCTACTGCACCTGCAAATCTGTTAATCCAATTTACCGCATTATCATCCAGATCAATGATATAAATAATAACAATGAACCCAGCACCAATCCATGAGTACACCACTAGTCCTAGGTATCCAGGTAGAGAGGCAATCTTCTACCACCATTCTCGATCTTCTCCAACAAAGCCCATGTCTAATCCCAGGTGCCAAGCAACTAACCTTTCATGACCTTCGGGACGTTATCAGAGGCCTTAAAGTTCATGGCGACATCATCCATTGCCTTTCCTGCAACTTTCCTGGTTACCTGCTTGAAAACTATTTTAAGAATTTACGCAAAAGCCATGTTAACTATTCTTATTAGTTCCAACAATTACTCTTTATTTCTGATGTATGCTGCCTGACCTACTGAGTTCCCCTTTTTAACTTTTGGGCATTGCACTCAACCCAGCATCTGCAAACTTTCATGTTTAATTCCCAAATCAGTCCTTACCTATCCAAGAACTTGTATATTCGGTTTCTTAGGATGCCTTTCAACAAATTACCCACAACTGATATCTAGCTCATGAGCCTATAATTTTCCAAATTATTCTTACAGCCAGTTGAAAGTTGTTAAAATTGCTAAATGAATTCAGGATTGAACAAAAATTATTCACTTTAATATTTATGTGCACATAATTAACCACAAACAAGTTAGGAAATAATACAATCTTGAAAAACTGGGAAATAATTAGCCATTTGTGTTCATTAGAGTATTCTATCACCACTGATCAAACACTGAACTGGCTGATGAAGTGGAGAGATTTTTTAGGTTAATATTTCACTTCCAGTGATTTCTCTACAAGGCACAAGTCAGGACCATTTTACTATATGGTCTATAGTCTGTATAGATGCAGCTCCCATAACAATCTGCTTCAATATCTCTCCTTCCACAGCTTTCATTCCCTCCATTACTGAATTACCATAGCGTACATCCAGAGACATCTCCAGAAAGCAGTGGTGGCAACCCATCCAGACTTGTTCCACAGCACTTCATAAATTTATGACTTAGAATGATAAAAGCAAGAGGTTTATGAGTACATCATTGGGCGGTACAGTTAGTGTAGATGTGAACGCAATGCTATTACAGTGCTAGTGACCCAGGTTCAAATCCGGTGCTGTCTGTAAAGAGATTGTACGTTCTCCCATGTCTGCGCGAGTTTCTTCTAGGTGCTCAGATTTCCTCCCACCCTTCAAAATGTACTCATTAATTGGGGAATTTGGGTGGCACCAACTCATAAGCTGGAAGGGCTTGTTACTCTACTGTATGTCTACATTTAAAATCATCTCATCCAAATTAAACAACATCTTAACTGGACCATTATCATCAATGGGTCAAACTTCCAGTGCATAACTTCTATTAGAATTGTGGAATTAGCTTGATCATGCATGCCACCCCATTCCAAGGGCATACTCCATTTCCTGAGTATGAATTTTAAAAAAACACGTGGTGTTGAGCAAACCATTGTTTAGACATTCATCTCCGGTCAATAGTTGTGTCAGCATATTGTAATCTATCTCCAAAATTTGTCCTCTCAACTTCCACCAACAGGAAAAAAAATATTTATCTTCTAGGCAGATCAAAACTAATTTGTAAAGACTAAATTATCCAACAATTTGCTCTTGCAAGATAATCAATTTTTAAAAGGTTAAATATATTTTCTATTTAATGCAGTTCTGCCTTTCTTATATTTTTAAGCCCATGATAAAGTACGGGTTCAAATCATAGACCCAAAAATATTTATATTACTCTCAGGTAGGAGTATTACAAATGTACAGTTTTAATGCTCAATGTTTCAATATGAAAAATGACAGAGCTTATACAAACCTTATATAGATTATACTTTCCTTGGCCAAATCTGGAGCTCTGAGTCTCAGAAATAAACAAACTGCAAAATTGAATAAGCAGGCCTCTCCAAATGAATCAATGACATTGCACCTGTAATTAATTTACCCATGATGGACAGGTGCCTCAGATAGACATAGTCAGCAATTTCTAATCACACTTCATTGTTGTACAATGCAACCCTGATTTAACATGCCCCAATTTAACATCCACATTCTTTGAGATAGGACATTAAGTGAGCCCATTTTAAAAGATGCAGTACGAGGGATGGCCACCCTGTGGCACAGCAGATGTTTAGAAGTGGTGCGACTAAATGATTAAGGTTAGTACAGTAATGTTCATCTTGGTAGGGAATTCATCGTATTGATGAAAGGGCAGCAGATGCTGGGTGTTGCTGCAAATGTGGGGGGTAGTGAATGCTCCCATGATCGATGTGTGCATATTGAACACAGCAGTGAAACCCTGATTTAGCATGACCCTACTGTTTTTCACAATGCATTTTTTTTTGGATCCCAACTATCATGTTATAATGGGATTCCATTGTATTAAAATAATGATAATTTCAAGACTCAACTTATTTGCTATTACTTCACTATGAACTTGATTCTGGTCACATTACTGTCTCTCTTTTAAATAAAAGAGTGATATTTGCTAGTTTCCAAACAATGGAACATCCACTGAAACTTCTGCATTTTGAAAATGAAAACAATGCATCAACTATATCACCAGCTACTTCTTTCAAGTCCTAACGAGGACATCCATGAAAACCAGAGGACTTGAAAACTCCTACAGTTCAAAGTATTTGTTCAATACGACTTTAACTCTAACTTTTCCAACTTCTCATCTTTCTTCCAATTGCCAATTTACAATGATTTCTGGGATGTTACATCATGTTGACTGTTTCAAAATGCCTCTTATTTATCTACTTTCTCCTTTTTTCCCCCATTATTAATTGCCCAGACTTGTTTTCTTTACAAAATGTACATTTTGATCATTTATTTCTTTTTCTAAAAAATTCTAACAACTTTTATATACTGCTGACCTGGCACTTAAAGTACATTTGCACATTTTTAAAAATATTTTGACATCAGCTTTAACCACAATGTATCTATGGAATGTATCCTTTGTATTCTGTTAGCTCTTCTTGCATGTCCATCTTTGCATCCAAACTGATCAATCTTTTTATCTAATTTCCCTAATCTTATTAACACATCCCATTCCATAGAATGATGCACAAACATTTTGATTGATTCTTCAGCGTAATTCTGAGGAACTGAAATAGTCATCTTTCAGATACTTAGTAAAAGCAAGACCACTTTATCATGGTCATAAAATATCCCATGATACATTTTCAATGAATGCATAGGAATAGTCTCTGGTATCCCGTCAAAATTACATCCTCAGTCAAATATAACCGAAACACATCATCTACCTCCATTCAAACCACATTTTTAAAAAAAGCTTCACTGGAGCCAAAATACTATAAGTTCTCTGGATGTCAAAATTCTTAATGTATGAATCAAGTGCATGGAATTCATGAAACACCAGAAAATAAAAGATGAATAAACAAATACATTTAATGCAAACTTTGACCACAAATATCTCCACAATGCAATCAAGTCCCAGAACTGTAATGCAGCTGAAGAATATCTGCCAATCCAATGGATAGTGGAAGATATCGGAAGATGTATCCATTGAAAGACATATTTTCAAACATATTTTCAATAAGAATGAGAATTGCCATCTCTGGTCATTTATGATGCCTAGAAGCTTTGAAATGTTAAACTACAAAACAATAATCAAAAATGAAATAATTTGAAAAGAAGCATTGATTATATCACATTATGTCATTAAAAAATAAAATTTTTGTGTTCAAACAGATGTGGCATACATCCCATATTTGGAAGCTAATATTCTACCCTAAATGTGACATGCAGGTAAACCACTTGACGAAATGGCTACTACCAATGAATAGCCACAGAAGCAAATAAATTCTAATTTCTAGTACTCTGAGATGCACAGTAATTGTGAAATTTGTACCTTTCTCCCTTTTTAAACAATTAGAAGTCCATAATCTCTGCTTTCACACCAAAAACACATAGTTTAACTTTACTTGCTGCCTTCAGTGACAGGTATGTTAAGGTTAAAATTATCTATCTGACAGAGGCTCTGACAGCCATCATATTGTAAGCTGGCAGAAAATCCTACGGAGTCATTAGTCCCATTATTGCCTAGTATGTTCGTAACTTGAAATAAATTCTGGACTGTGGAATTTTAAGTTTCAAACTAATGTCATTTAGGATGATTTAATCGGGGGGGAGAAGATATTATTACACTGATCTGCGAACAGGCCAAACACAAGGTTTGAAAATACTGTACTGTGTAATTGAATCAACCTTAAACTGAATTTCATTAAAGTTTTACTTCTGAAAAGACACATTAACACATCAATTAAATTGTGGGGAAATGACCATTAAAATCTCAACAAAAAATCAATCCTGTCATATTAAATCACAGCTGCATTTAAAACACCAAAACTATTCTTATGAAAAAAATGTTGATAACTTGCACACAGTTACTCTTTGACTAGCATTTTCTGTCCTTGAATGGGATTCTTGTATAAAAAAAACTGATATAAATTCTATAATTTTTTTTAAAAATGGTGGAATGCTGATTTATTCCACTCAAAAGAATGTATTGTCAGACAATATTTTTAAGAGTACAGCCTTGTTGAGACTTGAATACTGTGGCATTAAAGCTGATTGGTAATGATACTTATAATTTATTTATTTTTGTTAACTTAGACATCTTAAAATGTTTTTAAATGTAATGTTACGAGCCCAGAGGACTTCAAAACCCAGCAGCAAAAGAAATTCACCAAGACAATGGTTACTTAAACAAAAGTGCTTTTAATTTTCTTTAAACATAATAATATCAAACTTTAACTTATTACTATTAACTTAACTCCCTTCTAATTCTAAGTGCACATGTTTGTAATTTGTATATATTCAGGAAAGTTGTTTGTTTCACAGTTCACTTCTCACTTCTCCAAGATCACCAGTATCAGGCAAATCTCATACTGAGCACAGAATTCAACATTTATGAATCCTCACCAGGCTCTGCTGTTTAATGTTAAGTGGTTACTGCTCAGGAAAGTTCTTATTGGTTTCAGAGAGATTTTTGTTGCTTCTTGGACACACATAAACTGATTTGCTCCAATCAGTCACTGCAGTGTCTTGCCGAAGAAACTTGCCCATTATGGGTTTTCCAAATGATAACCTCTTCTCCCAAGTCACTACAGAGTTCTCTTGTTTCCCTTATTTCAGAAGAAACACTCTTGCCAGCCATTTCCTCTTGTAAGGACTACAAGAGTTTTCAACAGGCTGAACGAAGAACTCACAACCCATCTTTAAAATAGGGTCTTTCAACAAGCCTAACAGCTTGCCATGTTGCAGCCTCAAAAAGCTACTGCAGAACTGACTTCTCTCTCCCTCTGAGAAGAATCCTGTTTGTTTTTGTTCCTCTCTCTCTCTACTTGTAAAAACCAAAAACCACTTTCAGAGCTCCAAACCCAATCTTTGAAAGATCTTATCAGTATTTTTGAGCCTGGACTTTATTCCGATTTTCAACTCCTTTTGTAGTTCTTTCCAGAGCAGTTCCATTGTCTCTGCATAACCAACCAGAGCCTGAATGTCTGGCTTCAGCAAAGCTCTTGTATTTTAAATGAGATGTCTTTAGTGAAGTTTTACTCTGTTTGTGAAGTGACCTACACTAACCCCCCCCCCCCCCACCACCACAATCTCTTTTAAAGACATATTTATCGATAACCATAATAATATAACCCATAAAAGTAACATTTCTATTAAATTTCATAGATAATTCAGTTTTAATCTGTTATTCATTAAACTATATTGCAAAGGTCTATTTCTATTATACAGAGGATTCTCTAACATATTCTCATTTAAAAAAGTTGTAATAATGCTTAGAAAATACAAGTATTATCTATATTATTTGTGTAAAACAGAAATCAAGGATTTTTATAATGATTAACCATGTTGACTTTGCATCATTAATGTTTCAGAGTTTTAGAAAAATAGTATTTTCTTCATGCAAATTGATGCAAGATATTCAAAATCATTTCATTTCACAAATTTTAATTTGAAACGTCACTGCATTGATAACTTTTTAAGTTCATCACAAAAAATTCAACTTTTGCACCATTCATCTAACAACACAAAGCCAGGCAAGCATGCCTACTAATGCAAGAACTGGATTTCAAGATCTCGGTTTCTCAAATTTGGTTCTAATGCTATAATTTTGAATCTCCTTTATTTTCACCGTATTCATCCTCAGAAAAAATCTTGGTTGTAAATGGTGCATGAATTGTCAATGCTGCTTTTCCAGATCTGAAAGGTAGGGTACAGTTCATAAATGGATTACACAATACCAAGACAAATGACCAGTCATACAGAGTCAAGGATCTTCATACTCACACACAAAAGCTTTCCAAGGAAAGATGCATGAAATCGAAGTAGCAGGAGATACGACAACAGATTTAAAATTCAGCATGCCCTGGGAATCTGAAATGCCTCAAGGTTCCTGACCTTGACAATTATTTCAATGAAAAGATAACTGAATGAAGTTTTGAAATATCAGTGAATTACAATTTAAACTATACAGGAAAAAAACATTTCTAAAAACTTTGAGCACAAATCACTCATGACCCGATAATCAAATTATATCAATGAAGCATGAAATAATTAAGAAAAATCAGTATTACAGTCCTCCAAGTATTCACAAGAAAAGTCATTAGAATCATGCTTTATCTATAGAAATCTCTAATTAAAATTACTTTCTGAACCACTAAAATGTATACCCAAAACATGACATGGTCAATATGAATAACCTAAGATGGAGACATAGATGTAGATTTCTGCTAAAAAAAACCTAACAAAGAGATTTATGCAGAAATGAAAATTATAAGAGATTCAAAGACTGTATCAAAATGTACCAGGAAATGACAAATGTAAGAAGTAAATCACAAAAATCTGTAGGAACCGTGGTTGAAGTAAAAACAAAAGTGCTGAAGAAACTCAGCAGGTCTGTGGTGATATGTAATTACACCACTGGGTCACCAGGGGTCATCCCGGTGACCTTGTATATAAAGCAGTCCAGAGCTATGTCTAGCCTTCCAGGTTCGTCCTGCAGAGAGACAAGACCTCTTAGTGTACATATTAGTTTATTAAAATTGTCTTATACTCGCACTGCTGGTGTGGTTATTGTCAGTACAAGGTCAAACAGTGTCCTTTATGTAGCAAAGATAAAAATGCATAACCAGCTTTTCAGCTTGAGCCCTTCATCAAAGTATGGAAGAATATCAGCAGGCGTCTCAACAAAAGGGTGGCGGGCAAATGCAGGAGATAGGTGGAGAAGGGAGGAATGGGAAAGCAGCGATCGGGGAAGAAGGGATAGCTGGGTGAGTGAAGGGGAAAAGGTGGGAGGAGAACTGGAAAAACTGGAAAAGGAGGAGGGGAAAAAGGCAAACAGCTTAGCAGAAACCAGAGAGGTCCATGTCAATGTCATCTGCTGTAGAGTGTCCAGTCGGAAAATAATGTATTATTCCTCCAAACTACAGGTGGTCTGGGTGGGATAGTACACAAGGCCATGGACAGACATGTGAGCATGAGAGTGTGACTCACAATGGAAATAGTTGGCTACTGGAAGATCTTTGTTGCTGTAGCAGAGGGAGTGGAGGTGCTCATCTAAGCAATCTCCTAATTTGAGACCGGTCTTTCTGATGTAGAGCAGGCCACAGTGACAAGAAAAAGACAACACATTTTCTCTTCCTTTCCATCAACATAAATTAATATTTTAAAGGAGAGGAATAAACTAGAAAAATATTTTAACTACAAGGTCTGAACAAAAAGATATGCAATTACTTCTTCAAGCAGGTGACAACAAAGGTAAAAAGAAAAGATCCTTGTTGTAAAATGCTGCCTAGATTGGAGAACATGCTTTATGGAGCAAGGCTGATAGAGCAAATGTTTTTCTCTTTGGAGCAACGAAGGATGAAAGATGACTTAACAGAGGTATTCATGATTATGAGGAGCATCTTTTCAAGGTGATTGGAGGAAAGTTTAGGTAAATCTAGAGTTTTTTTTAAAAGCAGTGTGGTGGGGGCCTGTACTGTATTACCAAGGGTGGCGGTGGAGATTTCCATGTCCAGAACATTAAAAAAAACTCTTAGCTAGGAAAAATAGAGGGTTATTGGTGTAAGGTAAGGAAGGACAAGATTGTTGAGTAGGTTTACATAGGACATGGGATAGGGAGGAGGAATGTGGAAAGTGAAAAGGGGACATTTTGGATGTCCTGGAATGGAATGCCTCAACTTGAGAACAGATGTGAAGATGATTGAGAAACTAAGAGTTAGGGATGGATGGTATTCTTACAGGATACCACATGGAATGTATAATGTCTATACTATAGACTCACCATGAGCATTGCTTTTATAAACTTCCAAGAATTATCAAGGATCCATACCATTCATCACACAGGATCTTTTACCAATTAAGATCAAGATGGAGGTACTGGTACATTGAAATCACAACTCCCATGCTGTGTTATAGATTCTTCACTCATGCTGTGTGATTGTGTGTTACTCATGCTGTAACTTTGGGGGTCTCTTTATTAATAAAGCCAACAAATTATTCATACACATTTATTTTATAAACATTTGTGATTATTAAGTGCTGTGTAATGTGTGCACTGTGGTCTGGAGAAACACCATGTCATCCGGTTATACATGTACAGTGAGATGATAATAAACGAACTGAATAGCTGTGGGAGTCAGTAGCTTTATAGAGGACATCGGAGGATAGTTTGTCTCCTCAGAGGAGAAGCAGGATTCAGAAGAGGATGAGCATACAAGGGGTGTTTGATTCTCTAGGCCTGTACTTACAGGAGGTTTAAGAAAAAAACAAGGGTGGATCTCATTGAAACCTACCAAATATTGAAGGTTGGATAGAGTGGATGAGGAGAATATGTTTTACAGTACTGGTAGGGTCTAAGATCAGAAGGTGCAGCCTCAGAATAAAAGTCATCCCTTTAGAACAGAGATAAGTACTTTTATCATCCAGGGGGTGGCAAATCTGTGGAATTTGTTGCCACAGATGACTGTGGAGAATGACTTTAGGTAGATGTAAAGTGGAAGTTAATAGGTTCTTGAATAGTAATGATGTCAAAGGTTACACAGAGAAGGCAGGGAAAATACATCAGCAATGATTCAAATGACAGAGTAGAATCAATGGGCCAAGTGGCTTAATTCTGTTCCTACATTTTATGTTCTTAAAAATCAGAAATAATCCAAGTGATTTTGAGGGCAAGGTGTTAGTTACAAGCAAAGATGGTAAAATGCACAGTGTTGCACCAATGAAGTCAATGATCCAGAAGAGAATGTGCGTCAGAAAACGTTTGAAAAGAGGTCTATTCCACATAACCAGCAGAAAAAATTATGTATGTGGTCAGACAACAAAGAGCGATATGGAAACTTTAAAAACAGTCTTAAACTTGATGCAAAACATGTCCAATTAAAGCAGAGCAATGAGCAGTCAATAAGACCTCTGGTGGCATGGTTAGTGTAGTGGTTAATGCAACACTACTACAGTGCAAGCGACCCATGTTCGAATTCGCCACTGTCTGTAAGGAGTTTGTACGTGCTCCCCGTGTCTGCATGGTTTCCTCCAGATGCTCCAGTTTCCTCCCATCCTTCAAAGGTTAGAGTGCAATCAGAGAAAGCCTGTAGACAGTGTTTGAGGGGGAAAAGGCAGGTGATAGAAAAGGGGGATGCTCTATACGAAGATGGACAGAGGTCAATTGCAAAAGATCATATGAGAGCTGTTGGTAAAGATAGGGGCATACAGGAAGTAAAAAGTGGGAAATCTCTAAAATGCATATATTTTAATGCTAGGAGCATTGTAAGGAAGGTGGATGAACTGAAGGTATGGATTGACACTTGGAAATATGACGTGGTAGCGATTAGTGAAACATGGTTACAGGAGGAATGTGACTGGCAGCTAAATATTCCTGGATTTAGTTGTTTTAGGTGTGATAGAACTGGGGGGGCACGAGGGGGTGGGGTTGCACTACTTGTTAGAGAAAATATTACAACAGTGCTTAGGTGCGATAGAATAAAGGGCTCATCCAGGGAGGCTATTTGGATGGAATTGAGGAATGGGAAAGGGGAAGTTAAAATTATAGGGGTGTATTATAGGCCATCGAATGGGGAACATGAATTAGAGGAACAAATTAGTAGGGAGATAGCAGATATTTGTAATAAGCACAGGTAGTGATTGTGGGGAATTTTAATTTTCCAAATATTGATTGGGAAACCCATTCAGTGAAAGGGCTGGATGGGTTGGAGTTTGTAAAATGTGTGCAGGATAGCTTTTTACATCAATACGTGGAGGTACCAACCAGAGAGGGAGCTGTGTTGGATTTACTGTTGGGGAATGAGATGGGTCAGGTGACAGAGGTATGTGTGGGGGAGCACTTCGGGTCCAGTGATCATAGTGCCATTAGCTTCAAGGTAATTATGGAAAAGGATAGGTCTGGGCCCAGAGATGAGGTTTTTGAGTGGGGAAAAGCTAGGTTTGAGGAGATGCGAAAGGATTTACAAGGGGTGGATTGGGACAATTTGTTTTCTGCGAAGGATGTAATAGAGAAATGGAGGGTCTTTTAAAGGAGAGATTATAAGAGTACAAAATCTTTATAAACCTGTTAGGTTGAAAGGTCAGGTCAAAAGTTTGAGAGAGCCATGGTTCTCAAGGGATATTGGAAACGGTTCGAAAAAAGAGGGAGTGCTACAATAAATATAAGAAACAGGGAAAAAAGATGTTTGGGTACTATATTGAATGTAAAAAGAATCTTAAGAAAGAAATTAGAAAAGCTAAAAGAAGGTATGAGGTGGCTATAGCAAGCAGAGTGAAAATAAATCCAAAGGGTTTCTACAAATATGTAAATAGCTAAAGGAAAGTGAGAGACAAAATTGGTCCAATAGAGAATCAGAAAGGACAAATGTGTGTGGAGCCAAAAGAGATGGGGGAGGTCTTGAACAATTTCTTTTGAATTATATTGAACTGTGCAGGGTAAAGAAAGCAAAGGGGGCTAAATATGGAGACTACAGTGATTGAGAAAGAGATATTACTGGTGCTTTGAAACATATAAAGGTGGATAAGTCTCCAGGTCCTGACAGGATTTTCCCCAGGACCTTGAGAGAAGTTAGTGAAGAAATAGTGGAGGCTCTGGCAGTGATTTTTCAAATGTCATTAGAGACGGGTATAGTGCCAGAGGATTGGCGTGCTGCACATGTGGTTCCTTTCTTTAAAAAGGGTTCGAGGAGCAAGCCTAGCAATTATCGGCCTGTGAGTTTGATGTCTGTGGTAGGTAAATTGATGGAAAGCATTCTTAGAGATAGTATATAAAGTATATGGAGGGACAGGGTCTGATCAGGGACACTCAACACGGATTTGTGCGTGGAAGGTCGTGTTTGACCAATCTTGTTGAATTTTTTGACTAGGAATGTTGATGAGGGTAGAGCAGTGGACGTTGTCTATATGGACTTCAGTAAGGCCTTCGATAAGGTTCCGCGTGGGAGGTTAGTTAGGAAGGCTAAGTCCTTGGGTATTAATTTGGAGATAGTCAAATGGATTCAACAGTGGCTGGAAGGAAGGTGCCAGAGAGTAGTAGTAGTAGATAATTGCTTGTCAGGATGGAGGCCGGTGATAAGCAGTGTACCTCAGGGTTCAGTATTGGGACCATTGCTGTTTGTCATATATATAATGATCTGGAGGATGGGGCGGTAAATTGGATTAGTAAATATGCAGATGATACTAAAATAGAGGGAATTGTGGATGATGAAGAGGGTTTTCAAAGATTGCAGAGGGATTTAAACTGCTTAGAGGAGTGGGCAGAAAGATGGCAGATGGAGTTTAATGCTGATAAGTGTGAGGTGCTTCATTTTGGAAAGAATAATCAAAGCAAGACATATGTGGTAAATGGGAGGGCATTGAAGAATGTAGTGGAGCAGAAAGATCTAGGAATAACAGTGCATTCTTCCCTGAAGGTAGGAGCACATGTGGATATGGTGGTGAAGGCCTTTAGTATGCTTGCCTATATAAAACAGTGCATAGAATATAGGAGTTGGGAAGTAATGATGAAACTGTACAAGGCATTGGTGAGGCCAAATTTAGAGTACTGTGTGCAGTTCTGGTCACCGATTTATAGGAAGGATATTAACAAGATAGAGAGAGTGCAGAGAAGATTTACAAAAATGTTGCCTGGGTTTCAGCATCTGGAATACAAGGAAAGATTGAGCAAATTAGGTCTTTATTCCTTGGAACGTAGAAGGCTAAGAGGGGATTTGATAGAGGTGTTTAAGATAATGAGAGAGATAGATAGAGTTGATGTGGAAAGGCTTTTCCCATTGAGAGTAGGAGAGATGGATACAAGAGGTCATGGGTTGAGAGTTGACAGGCAAAGGTTTAGGAGTAACATGAGGGGGAACTTCTTTACTCAGAGAGTGGTTACTGTGTGGAATGGGCTTCCGGGAAAGGTGGTGGAGGCAGGGTCAATTTTGTCATTTAAGAAAGAGTTGGATAAGTATATGGATGGGAGGGGGATGGAGGGATATGGGCAGAGTACTGGTAAGTGGGATTAGAGGATGGTACTTGGATCAGTGCAGACTAGAAGGGCCAAATTGGCCTGTTTCCATGCTGTAATTGTTATATGGTTATAAAATGTTCTGGGGATTGTATGTTAATTAGGCTATTGAGCAGCATTAGCTCATGAGCCAGAAGAGCCTGTTACCATGCTATATATCAAAATTTTAAAACTAAAGTATTAACTCATGTCCACCAATGTATTACTGAACTCTACTTCTGTATTTCCCAGGTGTAAAAGTGAGCTTTCCTAATCACTACACAAGCACACTTCTAAACCATGTACTTAAAGTATCTCATATTAATTATTCACACAAAAGATAGCAAAAACCAAATACAAATTGGTGACCACTCTGTCAAATGTCAAAAAAATACCTTGATGAAGCATGAAACATCAGTTATATATTTTTATATTTGCTAGATAAAGGACACTGTTTGACCTAATGAGCATGGTATCTGCAGACTTTCGTATTTTACTCCATTAAACATCTCTAGCGAGTGCTCAAGCATGCCTGAAGCTCCTTCTTAGAAGAACTCTGATCGCCATCCAATCCTGTTACAAAAAAGTCAATGCAACCTTGACATGTCCAAACAGAAGACGAACTTCATATTCTCATTAGACATGTTTCTGGATTGAACAATTTTAATTATGCATTATATTCAGTATTTTTATTTAAAAAATTAAAGCAGTCACTTTGCATTCTTGTTATCTTTTCTGCAGAATTTTTTTATTATAATAAAGAAACTTCAGTTATTTTAAAGCAGCTATATTAACTAATGTCCTCACAACCTCATGGAGGCATCCATCTTGAATCCAACCCAAGCTGCCACAAACTACTGTAGTCTCCAACTCCCTCTAGTGGTCAGGAGGATCACTAGCACTCTATCATTACTTTCCTGTTCCTTGAGATGTTTAATCTAACATGACACACCAATACAGTATTCGTTTCAATTTAAAGTTCAACACAATATCAGCAGCACACACTTTTAAAGTGTGCTGTTCTTTTTCTTTTAGATATTCAGACTGCCAGATGCTTTGATAACGCACGTGGGTCATCTTAACACAGGTGTTTGTATTGGCTCTGCTGGTCCACTACTGTCTAGCACTGGTGGTGTTTCCTCTGTTTCTGTGCTGGTTGGATCTTCTGTATTTGTCTGTTCCTGCAGTGTCTTGAGTTTTCAACAGGCTCTTTCAATTCATCCTCAGTATTTGACCATCCTCTGTTCTGACAGTGTAGGATCTTGGATTTACTGCCTCCAGAACAGTGGCCTTTTTGGCCCAAGTGTTAGATTCTCTGAGTCTCACTGTGTCATGTTGTGCCAGTGGCTCAAAGCTTCTTACTAACTTGTTATAGTTCGCTTTTTGTCTCCATTGCAGACACTTTTGTTTCCATTCGACATCTTCAATATCGCTGTTCTTGTTTGGGTCTGCAGAGTAGGGAAGTGTGCGTACTCTACGTCCCATCAGAAGTTCAACGGATGACATGCCATGTTCAAGTGGCGAAAATCTGCAACTCAATAGAGCAAGACAAGGATCTGAGTCAGTGTCTTGCGCTTTCTTGATCAACTGTTTAACTGTGTGCACTCCTTTCTCTGCCTTATCATTTGACTGTGAATGCAGAGGACTTGAAGTCATGTCAAAAATCATACTCCTGCAAAGTTATGGAACTCTCTACAACTGTAGCATGGCCCATTGTCACTTTAGACAATTTGAGGAATTCTGAGTCTTGCCAAGATCGATTTCATATATTTAATCACACAAGCAGCAGACATGCTAGAAAGCAGCGCAATCTCCAGAGAGTTCAATAGATAATCAATAACAAGCAAGTAATTATTTCCATCCACGTGTAACAGATCAGTCCGAACTTTCTGCCATGATTCTGCTGGTTCCTCTGCCTACTTTGCATGATGTTTCAAACAGGTCCACAGCTGGAAACCTTCCTATCAACGTCAGCATTTATCTCTGGCCAATAAACATCAGTTCTGACCTTACTCTTGCATTTTTTCATTCCAAGATGCCCCTCATCCACCCTTTACAGTATCTCCACCTCTTGAACATTTCATTTTTCTTTGATGAACAGTGTTCATCAAACATCTCAATTACATTGTCGAATTTGCCCTGGTCTTCTGCCTTGGCAAAACAAATGTATTGAAAGCCTCTTGTGCGTGAGGTCCCACCACGGTACGCAGCAGGGCAATATTCTGTAGAGCAGGTTTACTATGGAGTCTAATGGCTTGCAGGTACAGCATGTATCTTCATTTGAACAACCTCCACTTGTGGTTGACATTTCCAGTCCATTTTACAGCATCAGGATTTTTCACTCTTTCCATTTCTCTGCTGCTATTGATTTATCACTCCTGCACACTGTCCATACTCCTGGTGTTTCTTCCACTCCTGGTACCATGCACACTCCTGATACCATGTGATGTTTATTTTTAATGTAATAAAGAAACTTGGGTTCTTGAAAAACAACTATATTTTATTAGCTGTAGACTCAAGACCATGTGGAGGCATCCATCTTGAATCCAACCCAAGCTGCCACAAACTAGTCTCTGACTCCTTCTAGTGGTCAGGAGAATCACCAGCACTCTATCATCACATACCTCATCAGATGATCTTGCATCCCAAAGCAACTCCTTTTACCTTACATTGTAATCTCCTGTATCATTTAGTGCTCATCCATTCTGCATTCTGATGGAATTACATTTTGCTCACTCCCCCCATCCCCAGTTTTTCTGCATCCTAAAATGGGGATTAAGGGAGGAAATCCATTGGGCAGTTCAGGCATAGTATGGGGAAAAGCAGGGAAATACGATAATATAAACTGCATTGGTTTTAATACAAGAAGATGGATATGCAAGGTACATAAACTCAGGGCATAAATTTGCACATAAGCTTGTGATATTGTAGCCATTAAGGAGACATAGTTAAACGATGGGCAGTACTGAAATCACAAAGGATACAGATATTTCCAGCATAATAGAGGTAGAGGAAAGCCGTGTGCTTGGAAACTGCAGTATTTTTTAAAGAAGGGAATTACTTTGATGGGATTATACTGTGAATCCCCCTAATTGCCAACAGGAATTAGAGGAGTGAACATGAAGGGAAATCAGATAGATGCAGGAATAATAGTTGGTAATTCTAATCACCCCAACATTTATTGTGCTAAGAGATTAGTTGGGCAGAATTTGTTGAGTGTGTCCAAAAGCATTTTCTTTAGCAATACACCATAATTGACAGCATACATGACCCCCTTTTTCCCCAAAAAAATTGTCTCAGAAATTAGGGTGATAATGGTAACACCAACAGTGATCATTGCCACTGTGTAGCTCAGTATCATGAAGGTAGGGATCCCCTGCTGTCCGCCCAGTATTTCCACCTGGCCCTGGTATCAGGGAGGGAAGGATTCCCCGTTGTCCACTCAGTATTGCCGCAATGGCCACTCAACAGTTTGCTGGCTACTCCCCAGTTTCAAGAAGGCAGTGGAGGTGCTGCGGCTGTCCAGGAACTGGGCCCGCAGATTTACAGGCTACCTTCCCTCAGGTGGCACATGCTTTCCAGAGTTGCTGTAGTGGCTCACTTCCTCCAGTGAGAAGGTCGACCACAACAGCCCCTGTCTGCAGTGCAAGACCGTACTTTCCAGAGACGCCACCATCACTCATTTACATCGGTGAGAAGGCTGACCACGGCAGTCCCCGCCAGCAGCTCAAGAGGTACAGGAGGAACCCATTTGCCAAGATCACCAATGCCTATGGGTTGTCGGTGGGGACCCCAGGCCCTGGGCCTGGGCAGCCTGTTGAGGAGAAGCTGCACAGCAAAAATATTAAATTCTTAGTAATGGGGGGGGTGGGGGGGGGGGTTGTCTTATATGCCCATGGGTCTTGTATGCCATCAAATACAGTAAAGGGCACTACTGCCAGAAAAAGGGGTACTTAGCTCTGCTCAACCTCCTCTTAGGAAATGAGACTGGGCAAGTGGCTGACGTGCCACTTCAAGACCAGTCACCAAAATTCTATTTGTTACAAGGTAGATACGGGAAAAGATAGCATTGGTCCAAAAGTTAAAGTCTGAAATTGGAGCAAGGCAAATGTCACAGGCATTAAGACAGGAACTTGCAAAGATTGAGTAGAAAGAGGTAAAGGGACACCCAGTCAGTGGGAGGCTTTTTAAAAGGTGAGGTAGGAAGAGTTCAGGACCAGCGTATTCCTGTTCAAGTGAAGGGCCAGGCTGAGAGTATCAGTGACTCCAGCCTATTGATGGGTCTGGAGGCTCTAGTCAGAACAAAAAAAAGGAGGCACAAATCAAGTACAGGCATCTGTGATCAAAACAGGCCCCTTGAGGAGTACATTTAAGAAGGAAATCAGAAGGGCATAAAGTAAATGGGAGATATCCCTGGTAAATATGTAAAAGGAGAATACCACAAGTTGATTAAGAGCAATCTGATTAAGTAGGGAGGGATGAGGTCTCCTGAAGGATCTATGTGTGGAGGTATGGAAGAAAGAAAAGATCTTAAATTAATATTTCTTGTCTGAATTTATATGGAGGTAAATGACTTCAGGGAAGAGAACAGTGACATCTGAACCATATCAAAATTGAAAAGGATGGACATTTGCAGTCTTGAAGTACATACAGGTGTATAAATCCATGGGTTTTCACCAGGTACATTAGATGATGTTGTGGGAAGCAAGGAGATGATTGTTGGAGCTATGGAAAAGAATTTTGTATCTGTGTTAGGCACAGGTAGGATGATAGAAGACTCAAGATTGGCAAATGAAGTATTTTCATTTTAAAAAGCGCTGCAAAGTCAAGCCAGGACTGTAGCCCATAAGCTTTCCATCAGAAGTGGGAAAGCTACTGGAAGACCTTTTGAGGGAAGGATTTTTTGCATTTACAAATGCGAGCCCTGATTAGGGAGATGATGTCACACAAATGTGATCGATTTCACTGAGGAGATGACAGAGGATTTAAATGTTATATTTATTTATTTTTATTTTAAATTTAAATTTAGACAGTAACAGGCCATTTCAGCTCACAAGTCCATGCCGCCTAATTTACACCCAATTAACCAACCCTCTTGGAAACCAAAGTCCCCAGGGAAAACCCACAGACATGGGGAGAACATACAAACTCCTTACAAACAGCGGGGGATTCCAACCTGGTCCTGGTCACTGGCACTGTAAAGGTGTTGCACTACTGTTACGCCAAACGTATCACCCTAAATTTACGAGAAGAGCAGCAGATGAACCAATAACACAGCCTTTGACAAGGTCCTGCATGGTAGGCTTGAAGATGAGCTAAAAACATGTGGAATCCAGGGTGAAGTAGCAAATTGAATATTAGACTCAATATTGAGAACTTCAATATCAAGTCTTCTATTTCTACAGCTCCCCTAGATTCCACCCTCCTCTGCTATACATCAGTGCCAATTATGGTGCCAGAGACTTGACTGCTAAACCTGTCTCTTCTCTAGTTGGCCTTCCTCCTCATCTCTGCAACAAAAGAAGCCAGTATCCATATGTAAAACCCATTCTTCAAATACATGGAAATACACATTACTTGCATACTTCAGTTTGATTACCAAAGTTCAGGCGACGTAGGTTCTGGAGAAATAACACTAATAAAGTGGACTGGTTGCAAATCAGGGTTATGTGTGAGAGACACAAGAAAATGGAGATGATTTAATCTGTTAAGTGAAAGATAGCTCATGAATCAAGTCCTGACCAAACACTGAAATGTACTGAGCACTAGACCCATCGTTAATGTCGTAAGAAAGTTTACCAGAGGTTCATAGTAAGGCAAAGTTTCTTAGATCATCCGTGATCTTTTTGAATCATGGATCAGGCTTGAGGGCTTTCTCTAATCTGTGCCCCCTTGTATATTTTCCCTCCACAATGAAGCTGGGATTTTAAGTGCTCTAACAATTTGCAGAAGATGATAAATGCTGGTAAATGCAATTTCTGCTGTCGGAGAAACAACACTTCACCAATATTCATCCACAAAACATCAAGCACAGATAAAAAAAATCAAAGTATTGCAAATGTAGAATTCTGAAATAAAAACAGAAACGGCAATCCATGAACGGACGTTGCCTGTCCTCGAGTACTTCCAGTATTTTCAGCTTTTATTGCAAATTGGCTAAAGAGCAAAGTTCTATATACACCTTTAAATAAAACTCCATTCCTTTCAGCTGACACATTGTTATTTGACCTTCTTGTATCATTGGAGAAGGTCAAGACAAAGCAATATTGGAGAGAATGGTTTTCTGGGAATCCAATTGTCTGGGAAAGGAGTTGCCATTTCCACAGTATTTAACAAACATTAAAGTATAAAGTATCCTTCCTGCAAACAGTTCCCAAACTGGGACCAGCTCAGGCAGGTTCTTTGTACAAATTGCACATGTCCAGACGAGCATTACAAGCAATAGAATGCCACACCACATGAACCCAGGCAACAGCAGGCAAGTGGGAGACCTTGCAGTTAATATAGCTGGATTTCTCCCCTTTTTTTGAAGATAATCAATGTTTATGGCAACTCCACAATCTGTTGGTATATCTCATCCCAGATGTGTACAATGAAAATATAGATTTGCTTCCAAACATGCAGAAGGAGGACACAAAAGCAAAACCATAATCTTTGTTATTACTGCAGTAAATACATGGTCCTATTCAGCAGCCACTTTTTAATGGAAAGTCTATTCCATACATCAAAAGTTCTCAATCCTTTTTTCACTCACAGATCATCCCAAATATTCACCCTGGATCACCTATATCAAACCCACAGACCATGCAGGGAAGGTTGGAGGTGGAGAAGTTCCTTTCCAAACCACAGATGATATTTTTGGAAAGAAAATGTTTGTGAATTTTTGGGTTTTTATGTCAAGTTTACAACCTTGTGTTACGTATTACTTCATCATCAGTAACATGCATCTTTGCACATACCATTTACACAAAAACCATGGACCAAGCAGCCATTAGATACTATCATACAAAATGAAATCTTCAAGTCCTAATCACAACAAAATTTTCAGGGTGGTCATTCCATCCAATACTAAAGGAATGTTTAACATACAGATGTGGCAGGGAGAGTTCAAAAAACTTTTAGTCCTGCTACTTCACTTACCATCTGCAGTTAATCCTATCATGCAACACTGCATTTCAAGATCCAGGGATCAACATATTCTTGTTCATGAATCATAAAAGGTCAGCAGGTTAATGTAACAAATGGTTAAAAGGGCAAATGGAATATCGTCACTTACTGCAAAGGAACTGGAGTTTATTAATAGAAAAGTTTTGAAACAGGTCATAGCAGATTTTTAGACATAGAGCTCTTTAACAGGCCCTTTCAGCTCACAAGCCCAAGCCACCCAATTAACCTACAATCCCCTTACATTTTAGAGGATGGGAGGAAACTGGAGTACCCAGAGGAATCCCACAAAGACACGGGGAAAATGTACAAACTCCCTACAGGTAGCGTCAGATTCTAACCCTGGTGGCTGGCGCTGTAACAGCATTTCACCAATACAACACAAATTGTACCATCTATAGGGAGTAGATAATTGCCTTTTGACTAGACATGTGCCTCAGGGATCAGTGCTAAGTCCATTGTTGGTTGTCCTCAATAACAACAATCTAGATGATAATTTGCAGGTGACACTCAAATTGGGGATGTAGTTGTCAGTGAGGAAAGCTTTCAAAGCTTGCAGCGGGATCTGGAGCAGCTGCAAAAAATAAGGCTGCAAAATAGCAGATGCAATTTCATGAAAACTAATGTGAGGCTTTGCACTTTGGTCAGGCAAACCAGGGTACGACTTGCACAGTAAACAATAGAGATCTGGAGAGGTCACATGATGCGAGGAGAGCGTGAGGAGGTGAATCCACGGATCTCCCTGATCCGTAGGGAAGAAAAACCAAGAAAAACATTAAAGTAATAATCAAAATACTCACCAGTGATGTTGGAAGACATCAGCAGCATGAAGATGACAAAAAAACAAAATGCCTGCAAAAGCATCAAAGAATTGGCTCCCAATGTGGGAATGGAAGTGCAGCCCGTGCATCCCTCTCCACAGGATTTCTGAGGCAAGGCCGATCCAGGGAGGGGAAGTGACACTACCCCAGACCAGTAAACAAACCATAAAAGCCTCATGGAACAGCCTGAAGGGGGAGCTCAAGAACCCTCTCCCTAGGCGAGAGCGCCAGGACGGGGGCTCTTGCGTCGAGTGCAACACACGCCAGCAGAAGCAGTGGCAGTGGGACTGAGTGGCCAGGGAGCATGGGAAGCACACCAAATCAAGAAGCTGCGGGCTCAAGACAATCCAGTGTCGGGTCAGGCAGGGTGGCAAGTGGTAGCGATGGGAGCAGTAATGAAGGGGACCGTGAGGTGACGGAGACAACAATGGTGAAAATGGAGAATTGCCACAAGGCCAGAAGGCCTAGGACTTTGTAGTAAGGCAAAGGGAAAAGGAGGGCTCAGAGCTTTCCTTGAATCATGTGCTGGAGGCCATGGGACTCATGGAAGGGAGCCTGTTCTAGGCAGTGGGGAGGAGATCCCAGGACATGGCTAAAAGACTGGACAAAATGCAGAGTGCCCTCTCTGGCCTGTCAGGTAGAATGGCAGAGGTGGGCACAAATGAGGATAGAATAATTTGGGTGGAAGATGAATTGGATGCATTGGTGAAGGAGAGGGAATGTGTCTGGAGAAAGATGGATGCCTTAAAATTTATAGCCGAATAAATAATATAAAAATAGTGGGGCTGCTGGAGGGCATCGAGGAAAAGGACCAAGTGGGCTTTTTTCAGAGTTGGATCCCCAAAGTGATAGGCAGAGACACATTGAGAGAGATGATAGAGGTGGAAATGGCACATCGATCACCCCTTCTGAAACCAGGACCCATGTAGAAACCCCATTCCATCCTGGTGATGCTGTTGCGTCACCAGGGCAGAGAGAAGATTTTGGGGGCAGTAGCAGCCAGTATGAGAAAGGGGTGGGGCTGATGGAACTAGAGGGGTATAAAGTATTTTTCTACCCTGATATTAACACTACACTTTTAAAGTGCAGAAAGAAATTTAAATCAGTCAAAAAACACATCAAACGGAAGAGGTATGAGTGTGTCCTTCGACACCCAGCTACTAGATGTTGGAGGTGGGGGGGGGGGTGGGGGGGGGGGGGGAAGAAAAAAAGAGATTCTTTGCAGAACTTGAAAAAGCACAGAAATTTGCGAAGGAACTGCGAGCACTCGTGGAAAAAAATAATAAAAAAGAAACTAATGTATCTTACCATAAACAATTGTGGCAAAATGGAATGTAGTTGGATGTAAATGTGTGTAAATACTGGTTTTATGTAAATGTATTGGGAATGAGAAATGAGAAGGGATCTGGGAGGACTCTGGGGTGATGGTGGAGGGGGAAGATGAAAGGAAAAGATGCAGAGAACAGACCAAACAATGGAGGGAAGTGACGATGGCATGGGAGATGCAATCGCCAGGGGGTAGAGATGGGGGGGGGGGTTGGAGAGGGGAATATTGGAGGGGGGTGGGTTTGTTGTTGTTATATTGTGTGCTGTTTTTGTCCTTTTTCTCTCTCATTTTTTGGGATTTGTCGGGGAACTGACGGGCTGATCCAAAAGGTCAAGCTTAAAGGACTGGATGGATATCGGATGGGGGAGGGGTGATAGGGATATGGGGGTGGGGTGGCACAATCACAGGCGGAATCACTGGGGCAATGACCAACTGTACAAAATACGTTAGTTTTAATGTGAATGGGTTAAATGGAACAGTGGAGAGGAAAGAGTCTTGGCACACAAGAAAATTTGGAGCAGATATAGCTTTACTTCAGGAGACGGATTTAATAGAATGTGAACACCAAAAACTGGAGAGAGGATGGATGGACCAGGTAATAGTTTTAATTCTAAGTTAAGAGGGGTGGCGAATTTGATAGGGAAAAAATGTTCTGGTGTGGGTGGAGAGCATGGTTATGAAAGGTCTGTGATGGTGCACTGTCAGATACATTCATGATCCTGGACCCTACTGAACACCTATGCCCTTAATTGGAATGATGAGAAATTTATACAAGATATTTTCTTGAAATTGACAGAGAGAAAACATCCTGGTTGATTGGGGGTGGGGGAGGTGGATTTCAATTTCTGTGTCTTGGATAAGACATCAAAAAGGGTAACTAAGGTCAGGGCAGCTAAAACTACCCTGATCTTTATGCAAAAGTTGAACTTAACAGATGCATAGAGACAGCAGCATCCAAGAGAAAGGGATTATTCTTTTGATTTGAGACAGCATGACTCCTACACCAGGATAGATTTATTTTTGGCATCAGCCCAAATAGAAGGTGGCACCTTAATCCATTGCTAATGATGAAACTCAAGTTTTGTACCTTTATTAGAACACAGATAAACATGTTCTGTTATGCTAAATATAACTGGACTGCATACAAATTCTTGCTTTGGGACCCCCTTTGGCATACCTAAGAGGTCAATATACAAAAGCAGTTCAAAAGGAACATTTAAGGGAGCTAGAGGAATTGGAGCAGGAGTTTGCGGACTTATAAAAAGATTTTCAAAACTTGGGCTCAAAAGAGACAAACAAAAAAACTAATATAACACACTCCAAACATATATGATTGAGGCAGAAATATGAGCTGGAGGAGCAAGTCCTCTCCTGGCATCTGAGGGCAAAGCAGGCATCCAAAACAATTAATGCAAACCAGACAGGGGATGACGGGATCTCATATCAGATGAAGGAGATGTATGAAGCCTTCAGACAATTTTATGAAAAATTGTATAAATCAGAATCATTGGGGAAGCCCGAGAAAATAGACAAATTCTTGTCAAAATTGGAGTTACCAAATTTAGGTTACGAAGATCAGGAGGGATTGAATGCTCTCTTCACAGAAGAAGAAATGGGAAAAGCATCAAGTCTATTCTAAGCTGGCAAGTCTCTGGGGGAGGATGGGTTTCCTCCTGAGTTTGATAGGAAATTCAAAGATCTCCTGATGCCCATCTTTATGAAGGTGGTGGATCAGATGGTTGAAACCCACACACTCCCAAAATCTTTTTCAATGGCAATTATTTCAATTAATCTTAAAAAAGAACAAATGTAGACCAAGTGGGCTTTTTGAAAAAGAGACAGGCTGTGGATAACATAAGCAAACTGCTAAGTATCATATATCTGGCACAGTTAAGGGATGATCCAAGTGTAGCCATGACCCTGGGTGCTGAGAAGGCATTTGATACATTAGAATGGGACTTACTATTTAAAGTACTGAAGAAATTGGGATTAGGGTCAACTTTTATAAGATCAAGATGTAGTACCATGCACCTAAGGCTAAAGTTGTAACTAATGGGTAAATATCCCCAGCCTTCCCACTATTGAGATCTAGTAAACACAGGTATCCATTGACTCCAGCTCTATTCATTTTGGCTATAGAACCATTAGTTTAAAAATACAGCAGGATCCGGACATCAAGGGGATCAGAGTGGGCCAGGAAGAACACAAAGCCAACCCATTTGTTGATAAAGTGCTGATATATCTGACAGACCCAGCAAGTTTGCTGGAGGATTATGGAAAAGTCTCTGGGTTCAAGATTGATTAGGACAAGAGTGAAATTATGCCACTTACAAAAGGGATTTATAGTAAATTTAAAGAGACCAGTCAACTGAAGTGGCCACAAAAGGGATAAAGTACCTGGGAGTCAGAGTGGACATAAATCTGCAAAATTTATATAAACTAAATTATACCTCCTTGCTCAAAAAAAATTGAGGAGGACCTAAACAGATGGACAAACCTAAACAAACCTAAACAAGGCGTCAGTACCTCTTTCAGATTTTGCCCATGGCATTGCCCCAAAGATTCTTTCAGAATATTAATTCACAGGTAAGTAGGTTTATTTGGAATAGGAGGGTGGCCAGAGCTTCCATGCAGAAATTAACCTGTGATAGATGAGAAGATAGCAGAAGACTTTATTTACAAATGGGACTCCAAATTTTTATCTGGCAACAAAGACACCTCCTTATTAAAACATGTGTGGAACAAGATTAATCAATGCATGGGGCTTAAAGTGCAAATCTGTGCTTCCCTGGCAAAAATTACCTATAATTTAAGGAGAAAATATGACACCTTCCTCAAATTTGGCAACCATACCTGCAACATATAGGTGCAAAGATATAACGCAGTTTCTTGTGCTTCATCGCTCTGTCCACTCCTGTCTGCCCTCTCCTTGGTTTTGGGGGGGTGGGGGAAGAAATCCATCTTAATCAGGTTGAGACACAAAAATTCAAAGAGCTGGGGGCTGGCGGTGGGGTCCCAACAAATCCTATGATTATGGTTCTCTCTTTGAGTCTGCTTTTACTTTTTCATAAGAATTTTTTAAGTGTAATTGTATTTTTACTTTTTGGTCCTTGTGTCCTTAACGTGTCAAAAAGATAAAAGGATACTGATAAATGTTACAGGAATAAGGAACTAGGACTAATTTATTGCTGCCATTTTTTTCTTTAGCGTGACTGTCTAGTTAATTTTCTCTTTGGATGTGAAAAAAGGGGGGTGGAGGGGGGGTAAAAAATTGGACTTTACGGTGGAGGTTGTATATAATTGGAGAATGTAGTATGTTTTTTATTATGGATTGCTGACAATGTTTGAGTTTGAAAAATTATAAATAAAATATTCAAACAATAGGAAACTGTGTTAAAACAGAGGGATCTGGGAATACAGATACACAATTCCTCAAAAGTGGCATCACATATGGATTGGGTCATAAAAACTAGTTTTGGCACTTTGGTCTTAAAAAATCAAAGTACTGAGTATAGAAGTTGGGATATTATGTTGAAGTTGTACAAGACCTGGCGAGGCCAAATTTGGAGTCTAGAATGCAATTTTGGTCACCTGACTACAGGAAAGTTGTCAATAAAGTTGGAAGAGTGCAGAGTAAATTTACAAGGATGTTGCAAGAACTTGAGGGGCTGAATTATAGGGAAAGATTGAACAGATTAGGAGTTAATTCCCTGAAACATTAAAGATTGAGCTTTTTTTGGAGGTATACTAAATTATGAAGGGTATAGATAGGGTAAAAGGTGAGAGAAGAGACAACATGGGCTAAGTGAAAGGTGAAATGCTCAAAGGGGAAACTTCTTCACTCAAGAGGGTGGTGAGAGTGGGTAACAAGCAGCCAGCTGTGCTGGATAAAAGTTCAATTATTGCATTTAAGAGAAATTTGGATTGGATGAGGAGGGTACAGAAAGCTCTGGTCCAAGGGCAACTCGATGGGACTAGACAGAAAAAAAGTTCAGCACAGATGAGATGGGC
Organism: Narcine bancroftii; assembly: GCF_036971445.1. Lineage (NCBI taxonomy): Eukaryota > Metazoa > Chordata > Chondrichthyes > Torpediniformes > Narcinidae > Narcine > Narcine bancroftii. The sequence continues at coordinate 114,284,949 of NC_091469.1, forward strand.
CAAATGGTCTTTTGTGTGCTGCAGTGCTCCTAAAGCATTGATTAGGCCACATCATAAGTATGATACACTATAAAATTTTTGGACACAGTCCAAAATAGATTGGCCAGGCTAATACTTGGAGTGTATTGACTGTCCCATCAAAACAGAGTAAACACTTTTTTTTTGCATTGTCTGAAACTTAGAATAATTGGGGTGATGTTATTATAATGTATGAGATCCTTTGGGGAATTATAGATTAGATCTTGAAATGTTCTCACTTATGGGAGAACCCCAAACGTCGGGTCACAGTTTCAAGCTAAGAAACCAATCGCTTAAAACTGAGGTATATGGAAATTTCTTCTCACAGAGGGTAGTAAATCTCTCGAATTCCCTACCGCAAAAAATTTTGGGAGGTAGCCCATTTAAACTGGTGGTAGATCAATTTTAGGAATTTGAGGGCTGGGCTAGATCAGCCACAATCATATTGAATGGAGAAGCATTCCCCACCTACTCCTACAGTGTTCAGTTGGAAGGCATTTTTGGATATGGTTGCTACAATACTCCCACCTCGAGATTTTACTGTGCCCTGTGCACAAGGGTAACATAAAGATGAAAGTGCAGAAGTGAGGGGGGCGGGGGCAGTGGGGAATTGAGAGAAGGATTGTTTGAGTTGTATTGGGTACCAGGCCAGAGTTGCAGCCTTTCAGCCAAATTATTTTAAATTTAAATTTAAAAACTCAATTTTAAAAAATCATTTAAAATTCAGACATGCACCATGAACCAGTGCCACCCAATTGACCTACAATCCCCAATACATCTTGAACCCAGTGATTCAAAGGGAGGGGGAACCAAAGAGGCAGAGAAAGATGCATTTGGATCACATGTAGGGAGAGCTGGTAGGGAGTGTATGTAGAATGACAAACAGAAATGGCAACAGGGACAGTTTATTTTTTAAAAAGTAACAAAAGTAATGCACACAAGTAAAGTTGATGACGTTGTAGTACAGCTACTGATTGGCAAGTGATTCTGTGGCCATCATGGAAATATGGCTAAAGGATGGCTGAATGTCCGAGAATACACAGTGTATAGAAAGGATAGACAGGTTAAACAGAGGGGATAGCGTGACTCTGTTGGTAAGGAATAACATTAAATCATTACAGAGAGGCAACATAGGATCATAAGATTATAGAATAATTGTGGTTGATTTAAGAAATGGAAGGGACAAAAATACACTGTTGGCAGCTATTTACAGTCCTCCAAACAGTAGCCAATGTTAGATTCATATTTATTGTCAGAATACACAAGTGACATCATATACAATTCTGAGATTATTTTTCCTGCAGGTGAGATGGAATTATCACTTATTGGTAGTGCAAAAAAAACTGACTCAACGTACACATGTAAACAAATAAAGAAATGTTTAAAAAAACTGACTGTGCAATAGAGAGAGAGAAAAAAAGTACAAGAGTCCTTAAACAAGTCCCTGATTGTTGAGTCTGATGTTGGAGGGGTAGCAGCTGTTCCTTAACCTGGTGGTACAACTCTTGTAGCACCTATACCTCTGTCCTGATGGCAGCAGTGAGAACAGAGCATATACTCAATGGTGTGATCCTTGATGAGTGCTGCTGCTCTCTGATGGCAGTGATCCCTGTAGATGTTCTCTACGGTGGGGAGGGTTTTACCTGTGATGTCTTGGACTGTGTCCATCACCTTTTGCAGGGCTGTTCACTTGAGGTATTGGTGTCCCCATACCAGGCCGTGATACAGCTGGTCAGCACACTCTTCACCACATATCTGTTTCCAATGTCATACCAAATCTCCGCAAACTCCTGAGGAAATAGAGGTGCTGTTGTGCTTTTTCACAATGCCATTTGTGTTTGAGTCCAGGAAAGATCCTCTGAGATAGTAACCCCAAAGAACTTAAATTTGCTCACCCTCTCCATCTCTGATTCCCCCAGTGATCACTGGATTGTACACCTCTGCTTTTCCCTTCTCAAAGTCAATGGTCATCTCCTTGATTTTGGTAACATTGAGTGCAAGGTTGTTGTTGGTGCACCATTTAGCCAAGTTTTCAAGCTCCCTCCTGTCTGCTAATTCATCCCCTTCCCTTATACAACTCACTACCATCATATCATCAGTAAACTTGGAGATGGTATTGCTGTTCTACTGAGTAACACAGAAGTAGGTGTAAAGTGAGTGGAGCAGGGGGCTGAGAACACATGATGGAGATTGTGGAGGAGAAGTTCTTACCAATCCTCACTGATTGTGGTCTAGAGGTGAGATAATCCAGGATCCAATTACACAGTGGCATGTTGAGTCCCAAGTCTTGGAGTTTGCTGATCAATTTGAGGGGACGATGGTGATAAATGCCAAAATGTTGTCAAGAAAGAGCATCCTGATGTATGCATCTTTGCTGTTCAGGTGTTCCAGGGCTTTCGGTAGAGCCAGTGAGATGGCATCCTCAGTAGATCTGTTGCTACGAAAGGCAAATTGGAACAGATCCATGTAGCTACTCAGATAGGAGCTGATATGCTTTAACACCAGCCTTTAAAATGCCATCACTGTTGATGTGAGTGCACTGGTCGATAATCATTTAGGCAAGTTACCACACTCTTCTTTGGCACCAATATGATAGACACCTGTTTGAAACTGGTGGGTACCTTGCCCTGCTGGAGTTAGATGTTGAAGATATCTATGAGTAAGCTAGTCAGTTGGCAGCACAAATTTTTAATACTCAGCCAGGTACTCCATCCGGACCAGATACTTTGCTCAGAGTCCCTATCCTGAAGGTAGCTCATACATCACCTTGGGTTACAGAGAGGAGAGGATCATCAGGGGACACGAGAGTATGCAGTGGTGTTACTTCCATATTCTTATAGTCGAATTGGGCATAGAAGGCATCAAGTTCATCTGGGAGAGAAGCTTTGCCTTCTCCTACTGCACCAGATTTTGGATTATAGCAGATTGTGTTATTTAGACCTTGCCACAGCTGCCAGGTATCCATTGTTTCCATTTTTGTCTGGAAATTCCACTTTGCCTGGGAGATGGCTTTCTGAAGGTCATACCTGCTCCTTCTGTAGCAATTTGGGTCTCTGGACTTAAATTCCTGTGATCTGGCTCTTAGCAGGTTCCGGGTTTCATTGTTCATCCAGGACTTCTGAACAATTTGGTGGGAACATACTCATCCATGGCTGATTTGATGAAGTTGTGACAGCCCTGGTGTAATCATTCAGATCTTCAACCAAGTCCTTGAACACACCCAATCCGCTGACTCTGGAAAGTCCTGTAACCATTCTTCAGCCTCCTGCGACCACCTTCTAGCTGTCCTGGAAAACCAGGTTGAGACTAGATCTTGAGAGAGAGAATTTGTAGAATGCCTACAAGATGGTTTTTAGAGTGGTATGTTGATGATCCCACTCAGGGATCGGCTGTACTGGAGAGTACCAGAGGTGATTAGAGAGTTGAGAGTAAAGAAGCCATTAGGGGACAGTGATCACAATAGATATAAGAAGCATGGAGTTAAGGAGATGTTTGAAAGATACATTGAATGTAAGAGGAATCTTAAGAGAGGAATTAGGAAAGCTAAAAGAAGGTACGAGAAAACTATGGCAAGCAGGGTGAAAACTAATCCAAAAGAGTTCTACAAATATGTTACTGGTAAGAGGAAAGCTAGAGACAAAATTGGTCCCTTAGAAAATCAGAGTGGAAAACTGTGTGTGGAACCTAGAGAAATGGGGGAGATATTGAACAGTTTCTTTTCTTCGGTATTCACTAAGGAGAAGGATATTGGGAGATGTGGGATAAAAAAAAGCAAATTGGGTAAATATGGGGAATATAGAGATTACAAAAGGTGTAGTTTTAAGGCTTTTGAAAAATATAAAGGTGGATAAGTCTCCGGGACCAGACGGGATCTTCCCCAGGACATTGAGAGAAATGAAGGAGGAAATAGCAGAGGCTCTGGCGGTAATTTTTCAAATGTCATTAGATATGGGGATAGTGCCGGAGGATTGGCGCATTGCGCATGTGGTTCTGTTATTTAAAAAGGGTTCAAGGAGGAAGCCTGGCAACTATCGGCCTGTAAGTTTGACGTCTGTGGTAGGTAAATTAATGGAGAAAATTCTTAGAGATAGTACTTATAAACATCTGGATAGACAGGGTCTGATCAGGAGCACTCAACATGGATTTGTGGGAGGAAGGTCATGTTTGACCAATCTGATTGAATTTTTTGAAGAGGTGACTAGGAATGTGGATGAGGGTAGCGCAGTGGATGTTGTCTATATGGACTTCAGTAAGGCCTTCGATAAGGTACCACATGGAAGGTTAGTTAGGAAGGTGCAGTCTTTAGGTATAAATTTTGAGATAGTCAAATGGATTGAACATTGGCTGAAAGGGAGAGGCCAGAGAGTGGTAGTGGATAATTGTCTGTCAGGTTGGAGGCCGGTGACCAGTGGTGTGCCTCAAGGATCTGTATTGGGCCCATTGTTGTTCGTTATATACATTAATGATCTAGATGATGGGGTGGTGAATTGGATTAGTAAATATGCAGACGATACTAAGATAGGTGGAATAGTGGATAATGAAGAAGGTTTTCAAGGATTGCAGAGGGATTTGGGCTGCTTAGAAAAGTGGGCTGAAAAATGGCAGATGGAATTTAATGCTGATAAGTGTGAGGTGCTTCATTTTGGTAAGAAGAATCATAATAGGACATATGTGGTAAATGGGAGAGCACTGAGGAATACAGAAGAGCAGAAAGATTTAGGAGTGACGGTACATCATTCCCTGAAGGTAGAAACTCACGTGAATAGGGTGGTGAAGAAGGCTTTTAGTATGCTGGCCTTTATCAATCATTGCATGGAATATAGGAGTTGGGAGGTGATGTTGAGATTGTATAAGACGTTGGTGCGGCCTAATTTGGAGTTCTGTGTGCAGTTCTGGTCGCCTAATTATAGGAAGGATATAAACAGAGTGGAGAGAGTGCAGAGAAGGTTTACCAGAATGTTGCCTGGGTTTAAGCATCTGGAGTATGGGGAGAGATTGGACAGATTGGGTCTTTATTCTTTGGAGCGTAGAAGGTTGAGAGGGGATTTGATAGAAGTATTTAAGATTATGAAAGGGATAGACAGAATGGATGTGGATAGACTATTTCCGTTAAGAGGAGGAAAGTTTAAAACAAGAGGACATGAGTTAAGAATTAAGGGGCAGAGGTTTAGAGGTAACATGAGGGGGAACTTCTTTACTCAGAGAGTGGTAGCTGTGTGGAATGATCTTCCGGGAGAAATAGTGGCGGCGGAGTCAATTGTATTATTTAAGAAAAGGTTGGACAGGTATATGGATGAGAAGAAGATGGAGGGTTATGGGCATTGAGCAGGGAGGTGGGATTAGAAAGGGGTGTTTGGTTCGGTGCGGACTAGAAGGGCCTAATGGCCTGTTTCCGTGCTGTAATTGTTATGTTATGTTATGTTATGATTGAGTTCAACTTGAGATTTAACAAGGAGAAACTAAAGTCAGAAGTGTCAGTATTTCAGTGGGGTAAAGGGAATTACAGTGGCATGACAGGGGAACTGGACAAAGTAGATTGGAAGGGGACACTAGTAGGGATGATGGCAAACAGTAATTTCTGCATGAGGAAGGGGCCGGATAAATACATGCCAAAAAAGAGGAAATATTTGAATGGAAAAATGTCACAACTGTTGCTAACAAGGGAAGTGAAAGCCAATGTAAAAGCAAAAGAGGGCTTGTCAAAGACCTGAAAATCCAAATACCACACCCACTGCATTTCCTTCATTTTGCTGGCTTGTCACTTCTTTGAAGAATTCCAAAAGAATTGTTAAGCGAGATTTTCCCTTGAGGAAACCATGCTGGCATAAGCCTATCTTGTCACATGCCTCCAACTACTCTATAACCTCATCCTTGTCAAGAGACTCCAACATCTTTCCAAATACTGATGGCAGGCTAGCCAGTCTATAATTTTCTTTCTGCTACCTCCCTGCTTTCCCGAATAGTGGGATGGCATTTGTGATTTTTTTTCAGTCCTCCAGGACCATACCAAAATCTATTGATTCCTGAAAGATCAGTGCCAATGCTTCCACAATCTCCAACGCTACTTCTTTCAGAACCCAAGGGTGCATTCCATTCTTCAACCATTCAGCTTTTTCAAGTATATAAAATCCTGGACACTTGGTCCCAGAAAGGGGTCAAGTATATTGAGGATTGTTATGAACAGGGACAATTTATTACATTTGAGCAAATTAGGAATTAATATGGGGTTTTAAATACATATTTTTTCTCCTATGTTCAGGTAAGATCTTATTTAAGGGACGAATTAGGTCCAGCATTGTAAACAGCGTCTTCATTGTTGAGGTCTTTCATGGCTTGGTTCAGCATCATGCTGAAGAAGATTGAAAAGAGGGTTGGTGCGAGAACACAGCCTTGCTTCACGCCATTGATAATGGAGAAGGGTTCAGAGAGCTCATTGCTGTATCTGACCCGACCTTGTTGGTTTTCGTGCAGTTGGATAACCATGTTGAGGAACTTTGGGGAGCATCCGATGCGCACTAGTATTTGCCAAAGCCCTTTCCTGCTCACGGTGTCGAAGGCTTTGGTGAGGTCAACAAAGGTGATGTAGAGTCCTTTGTTTTGTTCTCTGCACTTTTCTTGGAGCTGTCTGAGGGCAAAGACCATGTCAGTAGTTCCTCTGTTTGCGCGAAAGCCGCACTGTGATTCTGGGAGAATATTCTCGGCGACACTAGGTATTATTCTATTTAGGAGAATCCTAGCGAAGATTTTGCCTGCAATGGAGAGCAGCGTGATTCCCCTGTAGTTTGAGCAGTCTCTTCAATCTGAGGCGCCTGCAAGCTCACACCAAGACACAAGAGAAACTTGTCCGTGAACTACTCTTTGCAGACGATGCCGCTTTAGTTGCCCATTCAGAGCCAGCTCTTCAGCGCTTGACGTCCTGTTTTGCGGAAACTGCCAAAATGTTTGGCCTGGAAGTCAGCCTGAAGAAAACTGAGGTCCTCCATCAGCCAGCTCCCCACCATGACTACCAGCCCCCCCACATCTCTGTCGGTCACACAAAACTGAAAACGGTCAACCAGTTTACCTATCTCGGCTGCACCATTTCATCAGATGCAAGGATCGACAACGAGATGGACAACAGACTCGCCAAGGCAAATAGCGCCTTTGGAAGACTACACAAAAGAGTCTGGAAAAACAACCAACTGAAAAACCTCACAAAGATAAGCGTATACAGAGCTGTTGTCATACCCACACTCCTGTTCGGCTCCGAATCATGGGACCTCTGCCGGCATCATCCTAGAACGCTTCCACCAGCGTTGTCTCCGCTCCATCCTCAACATTCATTGGAGTGTTTTCATCCCTAACGTCGAAGTATTCGAGATGGCAGAGGTCGACAGCATCGAGTCCACGCTGCTGAAGATCCAGCTGCGCTGGGTGGGTCACGTCTCCAGAATGGAGAACCATCGCCTTCCCAAGATCGTGTTATATGGCGAGATCTCCACTGGCCACCGTGACAGAGGTGCACCAAAGAAAAGGTACAAGGACTGCCTAAAGAAATCTCTTGGTGCCTGCCACATTGACCACCGCCAGTGGGCTGATATCACCTCAAACCGTGCATCTTGGCGCCTCACAGTTTGACGGGCAGCAACCTCCTTTGAAGAAGACCGCAGAGCCCACCTCACTGACAAAAGGCAAAGGAGGAAAAACCCAACACCCAACCCCAACCAACCAATTTTCCCCTGCAACCGCTGCAACCGTGTCTGCCTGTCCCGCATCGGACTTGTCAGCCACAAACAAGCCTGCAGCTGACGTGGACATTTACCCCCTCCATAAATCTTCGTCCGCGAAGCCAAGCCAAAGAAGAAGGTCCAGCATCAACCTTACCACAGTGTAGTGAAATAGAGACTCTGGTTCGAAAGGGGAGCACAAAAAAATTGTTTCAAAAATGCATTCCTTACTTCAGACAGTAACCCCTAAATAAAGGCTTGATAAATCAAGACAGAGTTGGGAATTAGATTTGGGTATAGAAATTGATCCATTTTGCTGGTCTGACTTGTGCAAGGACAGCATGATGAACAGGATTTATGCAAGGTATTGGCTGGTATAATGCAAGGTATTGGCTGGTATAATGCAAGGTATTGTCTGGTATAATGCAAGGTATTGGCTGGTATAATGCAAGGTATTGGCTGGTATAATGCAAGGTATTGGCTGGTATAATGCAAGGTATTGGCTGGTATAATGCAAGGTATTGGCTGGTATAATGCAAGGTATTGGCTGGTATAATGCAAGGTATTGGCTGGTATAATGCAAGGTATTGGCTGGTATAATGCAAGGTATTGGCAAGGTATTGGCTGGTATAATGCAAGGTATTGGCAAGTATTGGCTGGTATAATGCAAGGTATTGGCTGGTATAATGCAAGGTATTGGCAAGGTATTGGCTGTTATAATGCAAGGTATTGGCAAGGTATTGGCTGGTATAATGCAAGGTATTGGCAAGATATTGGCTGGTATAACTTCTTGCATCTGCTATACCTTACTCCACAAATTACTTAAATTCAAATTGGAAATGTCAGACCAATATTTTTGATATGGTCAAGAAATGGGTACTTTCTCACATTCAACCTGGTCACCCCCTAAAGGGAGGCCTTGCTGGGAAGATTTGGGTAATCTTCAGGAAATAAATTACTGGAATTTTATACTCTCAGGTACCGGAATTATTTTTATTGGGGAATTTAGAAGACGCAAGACCTAAAATGAGGCTGTCAAAATATCAATTAAATTCGTTAAGATTGCTTTAGCAGTGGCCATAAAATACATAGCAGTTACTTGGAAATTAATTTCCAACTAGATTTAGCCCATTAGAAGATTGAAATTCATAATTGTGTTCCTCTGGAGAAGATCACCTATAACCTCAGAAACAGGTATGATGTATTTTCAAAAATATTGAATTCAAGGTTCATCGGGGTAAATCTTTAATGATTCCCCCTCCTGTCTCTCTCCCTGGTTCTTGCAGCACCGAGGATCCAAGATAAGTCAGGTGATTTGTCCTTTGATGGGAGTGGGGTTTATCTTAGGTGAAGCAAATCTTTTCTTTTTCTTATTCTCTTTTCTTACTTTTTCTTCTTTCTTGCAGGGTTGGGAGGGCTCCTCTCATTTTGTTCTTATTTCTCTATAATATCTTTCTATTATCGTTTCTCCCTTTGGTTCAACATGGGCATTGAATTTGCATTTAATAGTATTATTATAATTTTTCTTTATAATAATTGAATTATATAGACTCTTTTTCCTCACTTTCTTGATCGACATGCCTATCGATATTTCTATTATTTTGCTAATATGATGGATATTGATGTTTTACTTTTTGATTATTCTTCATTTTCAATGCATATTGATTGAAAATACTCAAAATAAAATATTTTTTTTAAAACTATTTGAAGAGTAAAAGAGAGGTAAGAGTAGATATGACCACTAGAAAATGAAAAAAGAGAAATAATAATGGGAGACAAGGAGATGGGAGAGGAAATAAGTAAGTATTTTGCATCAGCCTTCGCTGTGGTAGACATTAGCAGTGTGCCACATGACAAAAGATATCAGGGAAAGGAAGTTACTCATTTGAAGGGAGAGGGGAAAGCTGAATGGTTGAAGGGTAGGTGTCTCCCAGACCAAATGGGATATGAAAGAAGTAGCTGTAGAGATTGTGGAGACCGCATTGGTAATAATCTTTCAGGAATCAATAGATTCCAATATGGTCCAGGAATTCTGGAACCAATGAAACAGGTTCTCCAGTCTTCAATGCAAAAACATGCAGACACACAACCAGATATAACACACATACAGACAAATAATACACATGCAGGATAAGTAGTATATCTATAAAAATAAATAAATAAATGTTGATTTCTCCAAATGAGTCTTGGATAATGTGAGCAGTAACCAGTATAGACTGGTTAGACTGCCAACAGTGGATGGGAAGATTTTGGGAGTCAATTGACAAGGATGAGGTTACGGAGTTCCTGGAGGCACATGACAAGATAAGCCAAAACCAGCATCGTTTCCTCAATGGAAAATCGTGCTTCACAAGCCTTTTGAAATTCTTTGAAGTGGCACACCAACTAGGTAAAGGAGATGCAGTGGATGCTGTGTATTTGGATTTTCAGGCCTTTGATAAGGAGCCGCACATGAGGCTACTTAACAAGCTAAGAGCCCATGGGAAAACAGGAAACATATTAGTGAGAGTAGAGCATTGGCTAATTGGCAGAAATCAGAAGGTCGGAATACAGGGATCATATTCTGATTGGCTGATATTTGCTCGTGGTGTCTCAGATGTCAGCATTGGGGCCACTTCTTTTCATGTTGTATATTAATTATTTAAATTATTCAATGAATGGCTTTGTGTCCACATTTGCAGTGATATGAAGGTAGGTGGAGAACCAAGTAGTGTTCAGGAAACAGAGAGGCTGTAGAAGGACTTAGACATATGGAAAAATAGGCTGAGAAGTGGCAAATGAAATACAATGTTGGAAAGTGTATGATTATGAACTTTGATAGAAAACAATGGGCAGAATTTTTTGAATAGGGAGAAAATTGAAAATATCCAGATGCAAAGAGACATTGGAGTCCTCGTGCAAGATAACCTAAAGGTAAACCTCAACATTGAGTCAATGGTAACTCATTAATTTCAAGAGGAAAGAATACAAAACCAGAGATGAGAGGAGGTCTCATTTGGAGTATTTTGTGAGCATTTTTCAGATCCTAATTTAAGAAAAGATGTGCTGACTTTAGAGAGGGTTCAGAAGAGTTTCACAAGGATGATCCCAGGAAATAAAAGGATTATCATAGGAGGAGTATTTAATAGCTCTTGGCATGTAATCATTGGAATATAAGAGAATGAGTGGGGGGGGGGGGGGATCTCATTGAAACATTTTGAATGCTGAAAGGCATGGACAGAGTAGATGTGGAAAGGTTATTTTGCATGGTGGGAGAGTCTAGGACAAGAGGGCACAACTTCAGGACTGAAAAGAAATGCAGAGGAATTTGTTCAGCTAGAGGGAAGTAAATCTGTGGAGTTTGTTGCCATAGGCAGTTATGCAGGCAAAGTCATTGGGTGTATTAAACCAGAGATTGTGATAGGTTCTTGATTAGGAAGGGTGGAAGCCCGGATAGTGGGGCTGAGTGGGAAAATGGATCAGGTCATGATTAATTGGCAAGCGAGACTTAAAGGGTTGAATAGCCCATTTCTGCTCCTTATGGTTTTATGAAATACTGTGACAGATTATGTTATATTTTATATTGTATATAGATAGGTTTTAAAGGAGATAAATTGTGGCAGGATTTTTAGTTTAGGTCACATACGAACACTTCAAAACAGATCTCATTTTTTGTAACTTTATTTATTCGTTCAAAAAACAAATAGTACATATACAAGAATTAACCATAAACATGAACGTTATTTTTTATATATAGGAAAAAAAAGAACCCCCCCCCCCCACCTTCAGCCAACTCTCCTAATGAGAGCCATAAAGAAAAAAAAAAGAAAAAATATTAAGGAAAAATTAAACATACATATTAAGATCTAATCAACATAAATTGAAATGTAAATATTCTGAGTATAACAACCACTTATTAATAAATAAACTATAGTAATCATGCAAAACATATGTAATTTTTACATTATTAAAAATTATTTCATCTCATTATGCCATCTATTAATATCAATCATATTTGTATCTTTCCACGTACTAGCAATACATTTTTTTGCTACAGATAAAGCTAAATATACAAAAGCAAGTTGAAATTTATCTAATCCCAAACCTTTCAGAGGTTGCAAACTACCCAATAAAAATACTGTCAGATCTAAAGGTATTTTAATCTTATACAGGTATTCTAAAAACAATTGAATTTTCTTCCAAAAATATTATATATATATATATATATATATATATACACATGACCAAACAGCATGAAAAAAAGTTCCAACAGAAGTACCACATCTAAAACACAAATCTGATTCATGAAAACCATACTTTTTTTTAATTTTTCAGGTGTTAAGTATAATTGATGTAGAAAATTAGAGTTAATCATTGCATAATGTGCATTTATCAATCTAATTACACTGTCATAACAAATATCTAACCAATCATCCTCGGAAAAAATAAAACCAATATCCGCTTCCCACTTACTTTTAGATTTATGCCAACCCTCTTTATCCATACCATCCTGTAATATTTGATACATAGATGAAATATAATGCTTCTCTGGTACCTTCATAAGAAAAGTCTCAAATTTAGTCATTTCAGGTAAAATCATATCTCTACCAAATGTATGTTTTACCAAAGATCGAATTTGATAATAAAGAAACAAAGGGTTCTTATCATTACCAAAACTGTCCCTCATCTGATTAAAAGATAAAAATTTACCCTCTTTAAAACAATCTCCCAAGTTTTCCACACCTTTAAATCTCCAATGTAATAAACTTCGATTGTGTATTGAAAAAGAAATAACTTGATTATTATACAACGGAGTCAAAGCCGATAATTCACCCATAGAGCATATCATTTTATTTTTCTTTATCCATAACTTCATTAAAGGTTTTTATATAGGCACATTATGTTGCTGTAACAAATTTATAATCCATCTAAACAAAAATTGATGTATTTCAAATTCAGAAATATTTTCCATCTCAATTTTGGCCCAACTAGGAGGCCGTTCCAAATCCATCAATGAACTAATAAATTTAAGTTGGGCTGCTTCATAATAATTTTGAAAATGTGGTAAACGTAATCCCCCTAACTCATATTTCCAAGTTAATTTATTCAAAGCTACTCTCAAAAATTTATCTCTCCATATAAACTCCCTAACCATTTTATTCAAATGTCGAAAAAAAAAATATTATCAAGTAAATATGGAATAGATTGAAACAAATATTGCATACGCAGAAAAATATTCATCTTAATTGTATTTATTCTACCCAATAAATTAATAGGTAAATCTTTCCATTTAATCAAATCAGTTTTAACTTTTTTTATTAACAGAACATAATTTAATTTATATAAAGATTGATAATTAACTTTCAAAATTATACCCAAATATTTAATTCAATCAGTCCATTTCAAATTAATAATATTCTTAAAAACTGAATAATCTCCTTCACTTACCGGTAATATTTCACTTTTTCCCAATTAACTTTATATCCAGAAAGACATCCATATTGTATCAGACACTCCTTCAAATGCAAAAGTGACTGAGCTGGGTTTGTTAAATACACCAATACATCATCAGCAAATAAATTAATTTTATACTCCTCATCTAAAACTTTCATACCTTGTATCTGTGTATTCTTTCTTATCAGCTGTGCCAAAGGTTCAATCACTAATGCAAACAAAGCTGGTGATAAAGGACAACCTTGACAAATTGATCGAGCCAATTTAAAAGGTTCCAAAATCAAGCCATTCATCAATACTCTAGCTATCAAGCCTTAATCCAACCAATAAAGAAAGGACCAAACTTAAATTTCTCCAAAACTTTAAACAAAAAATTCCACTCAACTCTATCAAATGCTTTTTCTGCATCTAAAGATATCACAATCGGATGATCTAAAGATTGTCAAAATCTATTAATCAAACTAATCACATGCAAAATATTATCTGAAGCATATCTATTATTTATAAAGCCTGTTTGATCCATATGAATCAAATGAGGTAAAAAATTTAGCCAATTTATTCGCTAATATTTTAGCAATTATTTTATAATCTACATTTAACAACGAAATTGGTCTATATGAAGATACTTTCAAAGGATCTCTTTTTTTAGGAATTACTGTAACTAAAGCACTAGAACAAGACTCAGGTAATTCATAATGTTCTCCAACTTGACGTAATACATCCCCAAACACGGTAGAAAAATCATCATAAAAGATTTTATAAAATTCAACCGAAAATCCATCATCACCAGGTGATTTACCATTCGGCATTTCCATCATAGCCACTTTAATTTCCGAATCAGTAAATGGTTCTTCCAACATCTGTATATCTGCATCCTCTAATATCGGTAAATTCAAATGTGATTTTTTTAAAAATCAATCGATCCAGTTTCTTGGTTTTTTTTTCAGATGTATATAACTTTTTATAAAAAATGAACAAAATTCATCATTAATCTCACGAGGTTTATAAGTGATAAGAGAATTCCGTCTAACAGCATTAATAGTCCTCGAAACCTGTTCTTTCTTTAGTTGCCACGCTTTCTCTCCCCATTCATAATACCGTTGTTTAGTCCTATTAATCACACATTCAAATTGATAAGATTGCAAAATATTATATTCCAATTTCAACCTAGATAATTCTATTTTCTGTAGCATCTTTCTGAAATTCCTTTTCTAACTCATCAATCTGTTTCTCTAATACAAGACTCTGATTTAATCGATTATTTTTTTATTTTAGAGGTATAACTAATTATTTGTTCTCTCAAATAAGCTTTTATAGCATCCCATAATACAAACTTACTTTGAACAGAATTAGAATTTTCTTTCAAAAAAAAGTTAATTTGTTTTTTCAAAAAATCAATAAATTCTGTATTTTTAAATAACATTGTATTAAACCTCCAACAATAGGCCACTTGAATTTTCTCAGAAGTTGTATATGTAAAGTATAACAAAGAATGATCTGAAATCACCCTACTTTTATATTCCGCCTGTTGTATTTTCTCTTGTAAATGTGCCGATACTAAAAAAAAAGTCAATCCTTGAAAACGATTCATGCCTAGATGAATAAAAGGAGAAATCTTTCTCTGTCGGATTAAGACGTCTCCAAATATCTACTAAATTAAAATCTTTCATCAACGCTTGAACCTGAACTACCATCTTTGATTTCTTAACTTTCTTCGGAGATTTATCTAATAAAGGTTCCAAAACACAATTAAAATCATCACCAACTAAACTATTATCATTAGCCTGACCAAGATATAAAAATGCATCTGAAATAAATATTTCATCATCTACATTTGGGGCATAAATATTAAGTAAAGTCCAAAATTCACTAAAAATCTTACAATTCAATTTAAGAATACATCGTGCCTTTTCCTCCATTAATTGTAATTCAAAAGATAAATTTTTATGTATCAAAATTGCTACACCTTTCGTTGAGGAATTAAATGAAGAAGAATATACATGCCCGACCCAGTCCTTCAATTTCATACTTTCTTTGACATTCAAATGTGTTTCTTGTAAAAAAGCAACATCAATTTTCATTTTCTTAATATACGCCAAAATTCGCTTACGCTTAATCGGACTGTTTAAACCTCGAACATTAAAAGAAGCAAACCTCAACTTTGACATATCTACTAATATTACTAAAGACTAATAATATCTTTATATGAAAACTCAAATCAACATAAATAGGCCCTCCAATAGGAGAAAAAAAAATCACAAATTAAAGGCTAGATAAAATGAAAATAAAAAAATAATTTAAAATTTAAAAATCCCAAAAAAAACTACCGAAAGGTAGTAATCCCTAAACAAAATTTAGCTGTGGATTACCCACCAGTGCTTGATAACTAATAGAACTTAGAGCAAATCTCTCCCTCCCCAGCCGAACAAAGAATAACATCAAAATATCATAATATCATAAAAAGTAAAATAAGAATAAGAAAATTCTTCTATTTATCCAAGAGATTCCAAACTCGGAGATCCAATTTCAGAAGAAGTTGGACTCTTTCCATTCCCATTTTTCCCATTTCTGCCATTTCTTCCATTTCCAGAACAACCAGATTTTTCTTTAGGAGACAATGGTGGACTACGTCTTTGTCCTCTTATATCTGGCAATGAATCAGCAAAAATCATTGCTTCACGATCATTCTCAAAAAACCGAAATTGATGGTCTCCATAAAACACCTTCAACACTGCCGGGTAGCGAAAAGTAGACTTATAACCTTTACCCCACAAAACTTCTTTAACTGGATTAAATCAACGTCGATGTTGAATGACCTCTTGACTCAAATCAGGATTTTAAAAAACTCTGCTGTTCTGAATCAAATACGGAGTTTGTCGTTGTCTCGCATTTTGCACTGCAAGTC
This sequence comes from Narcine bancroftii, assembly GCF_036971445.1. Lineage (NCBI taxonomy): Eukaryota > Metazoa > Chordata > Chondrichthyes > Torpediniformes > Narcinidae > Narcine > Narcine bancroftii. The sequence goes on from NC_091469.1 coordinate 114,301,011, forward strand.
GAAGTATTGCTTCTCTGTCCAAATAATTCAAATATCAAATTATTACAGGTCTTGGTGTTTGACCAGGTAAAGGTGTTCTTCTTAAAGCTCTATGAGCTCTTTCCAGTACCAAGCCTCCAGAAAAAAATTCTTGCCCTAGTACTTGTGGGATCCAGTCTTTAAAAAAACAAAGAGGATCTTGTCCTTCCATACCTTCTGGCAAACCAACAATTTTCTCATTATTCCTTCTGCTTTGATTCTCCAAGTAGTCTATTTCCCTCTCTAACTCCTTCTCACGTTCTCACAATTCTATAACTGATTTTTCAACCTTCAACACTTTTTTCTGTGTTAGAAACCACTTGCTGTTTACATTCCAAAAAAGCAGACTGAATTTTTAAAAAATCTTCACAAGATGCTTCCACACGTGTTTTAACTGTATTCAATTCTGAACTTATACTAGCATTAATTTGAGCCATCTCATTCATTAAAGGTTGAATGACAGCATTTAACTGCATACATTTAGCTCAGAAAAGCTCAGCCCTGCTTTCTCTGACGAGTTGGCAGAACCAGGTAACTGCACCTCCTGCTGCAACTCAACAAAAGGCATTTTAGAGGTTTTGCTGCGGGTCTGGACTCCCAGCGACGGCACCCCGACTTCCTCAGAGGGTCGACGCTGGTCTCCCCCTGCAGCTCGTTGTTTTTTCGCAAAATCATGGCGGAAATCGATATCTTCAGGTTGAAATGCTTCCTGATGCATTTCAAACAATGGAGTCGTCTTCCTGCGTGCTCCCTCTATTAAAATCGAAAGGATTCCAGAATCGGGATCCACTTCTTGGGAACACACAACTTCCTCCAGAGAATGGGTAATTCCAGCGCCATCCTTCACTTGGTGAGTAGTAGACATTTTTTTTCAGCTCCCACAGGCAGTCTTTGTGGTTTAGACACTGAAGAAATTAAACCTGAAACTGTAACAAGTTGTTTTGGCCCCAAATCTTCAGCACTTCGAAAATGTAGCTTCTTCTGCACTTGAGGTTTATTTTTTTTTACCATTAATGGCCATAATAGTTCCTTAATACTTCAAACTAAAATTTTACAAGTTTAAATTGAAAACAAAGGGTTAAAAAATGGGTACTTAAAAGTCCGGCCAGAGAGGTCGAGATTACACGTCTAGACTCTACGCTATCTTGCCACACCCCCCACAGATCTCATTTAAACTGCTGGAGCCCTGCTCAAGCCAGACAGTTCAGGCTCAGAGTGCCTTTGCACAAACTTTGAAGGATGCCTATAAAGACTTCACAAGTAAGTGTTAATTGGACATGCTGTGGAATAATGGATTATTGTTTTGGAAAGCAACAGATGAATGAACTCGGAAGATTAGGTCTAGAGCCGCAGTCTGACTGAGTGCAGTTGGTTGTTCTAAGAGGATCATGTGGTTTTCTCTATGAGAGAGAGACAGAGAGAGAGAGAGAGAGAGAGAGATATTGACAATATAGTCCAACAGTTCAGCAGCAGCAAGCTTATGGAAAATCCCCATTTTGAAGACAGGTTGTGAGTTCTTGGTTCAGGCTGGTCAAAGCCCTTGTGATCCATACAAGAGGAGATGGCTGGCTGTATAATGTTTCACTTGAAATAAGGGAAACAGAAAAGGAACTCGCTGATGACCTGAAAGAAAGAGGTTATCATCTGGTAAACCCTGATGGGGTAAGTTTCTTTGACAAGACACTGAAGTGGCTCTTCAGAAGGAATCAGTTGTGGGTGTCCAACGAGCAACAAATCTCTCTCTGAAAACTGACAAGAACCTTCTTGAGCGGTAACCATTTACCTTTCAAGCACCAAAGCCTGGTGAAATTCATAAATGTTAAATTCTGTGCACAGTATAAGAATTTCCTGCAACCAGTGAACTTGGAGGAATGAGAAGTGAGATTGGACTGTGAATCAATGAACTTTTTGAACTTACGCACACTCACACACATTACATGCATGTAAGCTTAGAATTACAAGGGGGTTAAGTTGGGTTAAGTTAATAATAAGTTAAAGGCTGATCCTGTTTTGATGTTTAAAGATAATTAAAAACTTTTGTGGAAGTAACCATTTGTCTTGGTGAATTTCTATTGCTGCTGGGTTTTGGGGTCCTCTGGGCTCATATCAATACACCAAAGGAACCTCAAAGTGTCACCTAGTGGCTAAAACATGTGGACCTCTAGAGCAGGCAGTATGATGTTTGCTCCTCTCCGGATCCTCTAGCTTCCTTCCATGTGATAGTTGCTAGGCTAACTATGTACTATAAATTGCTCCTAGTGTGTAGGTGAGTGGTTGAGTCTGGAGGAAGATAATGACAATGTGTTGAGGATGGATTACAATGAGAAACAATGATGAATAGGATAGCTCCTTGAGCTTGCCTCGACTGGATGGGCTAAAATGATCTATGTTATAAGGATACATGGTGCATGGTGGCATTCATATTTTTGTATTTTCATTTTTTTCAAACTATTCTATATTTTTAGATAAACAGCATGGTAACAGGCCCTTTTGGCCCACAAGTCCATGCCGTCCAATTACATCCAATTGACTAACAACCCCAGCATGTTTTTGAAGGGTGAGAGAAAACCCATGCAGATACAGGGCGAATACAAACTTTATAAAGACCACTCCTTACCAACAGCATGGAATTCGAACCCCAGTCCCGTTCGCTCACACTGTAACCACATTGCGCTAACCGCTACACAAAACGCAGTGCCTGATGGACGTGGCTGAATAATAGGCCGATAATTAAGTGTTTAAAAAAAATAATCAGCCAGGCATTGAAATATGGCTTTTAAAATTAAAACTGAAAAAGCAGATTTTCATAAGAAATCCTTTTAATTTTAATAAAATGTTTAAAATCTGAAAATAATTTTTACACCAGCATTTTTTTTTCTTTTGTAATCCTTTACCAGTTTTACTCCTCCACCCCTTTCATCCCTAAAGGTAGTACTAACTGGCCATCTGTCCCTCACTCAACTTGGCATTTGTTTGAGTCTGATCATTAGAAAGCTATTCCATCACAATGCCCCACAGCCAAAACTAATACATTGTTGACACCTTATGTCTGCATGTGCAAATCCAAGGGTCACTAGACTGTAATCAAAAGCATAAAGTCTGCCTGACTTCTTTCACCAAGTGAAAACACTGCAGCTAATTATAATGTTCTAAATGCCACCCTGGTGTGAGCAGCCAATGCAGAACAAAATAAACAATAAGCTTGAAGAATCTGTGCTCCAATATCCATTACAAGCCCATTACTGCACCTCCTCCCACTGCTTGCAAGGATTCCATTCCATTTATCCTCCTCCGTTCTAACTACTTTGATGACAAGATTTTCTAGTCTAGTGGTACTCAACTACATCTTCCCCTCTATTATTGTTGACCGTTCTCAAGTGCATTTTTGTCCCTACCATTCTCCTCCAAGCTGAAGATATGGAACCCTCCAACGTAAAAACTGATTCTCTGTGATTTCTTCAGTACATTGCCTGCCTTTCTAGCCAGCAGAAGATACAAATGGAGCCTATGGAGAAGAGGAAGTTCTGCATTCACTAGGTTCTGTAGCTTCTATCTTGAGCATTGCAGCTTCCATCCCGCTGTGATGCATCCAGCAAGTCTATTTTTGATGGTACACCTGGAGAAGCTGTTGAGGGAAAAGCCATTGATGGCATGCCAAACCTGTCTTCTAAGGAAGTAGAAGAATAGGTTTGCTTTCTTAATTATAGTGCCATTGATGTGGCAGGGTGTGGACTCTGCCCCCTCACCTGAAGTCATCAGTCATCTCCTTTGTCTTACGACATTGAAAGACGGTTATCTTTGCACCATACCACTCATCTTTCAGTGTCCTTCCTGTATTCTGTCTCATCATTATTTAATACCCAGCAGGTGTCTTTGAAGATGGAACCTGGAACATGGAGTCATCGGTGTAAAGAGTATGGTAAGAGAATCTGTGAACACCAGCTTGTGTGGAATGCCAAGGAGATGGTGTCTGCTGTGGATCTGTCTGGGTAATAGGTAAATTGAACTGGGTCAAGGCTGACTGGAAGGCTGGAGTTGATGTGAGCCATTACCAGCCTCTCAAAGTACTTCATCATGGTGGATGTCAGAGCCATTGGTCATTTCTCATTTAACTCCAGTATTGTGCTTTTCTTCTGTATTGTATTATTTAAATGTCATGATATTGAAAGGCAAAGGTACTCAAAGACCATAAAATTCTTATTGGCTTTCATTGCAAGAGGAATTGAGTACAAGAGTAATGTTTTTCTCCAATTATATAAAGACATATGTTCAACATCCTGTTCTGTACTTGTACGGAGTATAGCAAAAGTTTCCTCCAATTGATTGTTGGGTTAGCAGGTTTGTCATACTAGGAGAGATTACACAAATTAGGTCTACGCTCTTGATTTTAAAATGAGTAATCTCATTGAAACATAAATTCCGAAGGAGGGAGATGCTGATTTGATGGTTCCTTAGCTGGAGTGTCTCGAAATGGAATTACACATTTTTTTCCAAAAAGGGGGTCATCAACTCGATGAGAAAGCTGCCATTTCCACACCCCCCGCCCCCCCCAACCAAACCAACAAAATTTTGAAATTTATTACGCATGAATGTTCTGGAAACCTCCTTATAGAGTACATCGAAAGATTAAATTGATTTTTAAATATTAAGGAAATCAAGTCATACAGGGGTGCGGGAAAGAAATTGCACATATGGGACTGTGTGTGGAAAAAGTCATATGGGATCCAATAGCCTTCATCTGCTTCCAGTTCTTGTTTATTGAAAGGATTGGTGTATGCAAGTTTATTGTCTAAATGAGTTTTCAAAGCAATAAAAAAATTGACTCCTGGTGCTGACTGATTAACACGAGATATCAACAATCAAATATACAACTAAAAAGATAAGTCGTTCAAATGCATTTGCAACAGATCCTGGATTTTATTAATGGACCTTTGAAGCATGAAAAAGCAAAGAATACTACAGATGCTGGAAAGCTGAAATTAAAACAGGATTTGGAAATAGGTTAGGCAACAACTATGGAGAAAGGTTAGGCAGCAATGGTGAATGAAGAAACAAGTGCCTTTGTTTCAGATCAATTACTTTTCCTTCCACTTTCGTTTTTGGATTTCTGCACCAAATTCCTTCCTTACTCGCATGGCTGGCCTTGCAGTTAGTGCAACTCTATTCAGCGGCAGTGACCCGGGATCAAATCCAGCATTGCCTGCAAAGGAGTTTGCATGTTCTCCCTATCTGCATAGGTTTCCACCAGGTGCTCCAGTTTCCTCCCATCCTCCAAAAACCTACAGGGTTTATAGGTCAATTGGTGTACGTGGACAGCTTGGGCTAATGGGCCAGAAGGGCCTGTAACCGTGCTACATTCTAAATTAAAAATTACCACTGCAAGACAAGATCAAGGTGTTCCTCAACTCCAGCAGCCAGTCTCAAATCATTCTTCCTGCCCCCTTTCAGTATTCTTGCTGCAGGTGCTTGGTTCACTCTCTTATTTCCACTAGTAATTACTCCCCATCTCACAGCATCATCCCAAGAGAAAACAGAAGATACACCCACCCCACCTGTCCTTTCACCTCTTCTCATTATCTAGCGATTCACAAACCTCTTCCATGTGAACCAGGGGTTCACTTTAATTTCTTCCAAATTTCTGAACTTAGCAGTAGTTTGGGAAACCAAATGCAGATTGATTGACCACTTCACCCATCTCCAGTCGCAAGGGTGATTCGGAGCTTCAAGTTGCAGGTCACTTTCTCTCCACTCGCACTCTTTGGCCTCTTGCAGTGTTCAAATGTAAACTTGAATAACAGCATCTCTTTTTCTGCCATGTTATACATATCAGGATTTCAACACTGATGTCCACATTTCATATGATTACACTTTCCAATTTGCATCGAAACTGGCCTGCTGAGTATCTTCAGATCAACAGTAACTGTGGAGTTTAGCATTTTACAGGTCCAGAATTGTTTTTGATTCTTCGCTCCTCTATTGCCATTCATCCCTTACAATTTACATTTCCTTCAGAGAAATCAACTGTAGTTCATAAGATTTCAACATCCTCTTTCAAAAGTAGCTACCACCACTTGTTTTGATTAGACCTCCAATAGCAATTTCTTTTGTTCTCAAGACCTCAACCTTTTCTGTCACATATTTGTCTTTTATATTTTCCAAATTCTAAGGAAAAGTCATCAACCTGAAACATAAATCTGTTTCTCTCTCAACAGATACTGGTTGATCTGATAGACATTTTGAGCTTCTTTCGGAAATATCACCACAGTGCAGGTAGGCATAGAGTTTAATTGTGCACTATATATATTTTTAAATATACGATATATGCAAGATGGCATGTATATTTTTCAATGTATGTGTTTCTTTAATGGTGATGGACCACAGAAAATTCAATAGTCTATGAAAGACCCCTTTGCAGACCTCTGGTGACTCTTGACTCCAATATGATGCAATCTACAGATTCTCTATGCTCCTAAGTAAATCTTCCACGTGGGAATTGGGCACAGATGTTACTACTGCCATGGGGCAAAGCCCAAATATTGATGGATTCTAGAGAATTTCTAGGAGTAACCTAGAGTAAGCAGAGCATTTTTGTCAAGACTTCGCATCTGTTCAGGCAAATCCAATAATAAAGTGTGATCCAAAGAAGAAAATATATAAAAGATTGGACAAAGTGGGCTTCATTTACACCCAGACATACAAATCATAAAGAGGTTCCCAGGCTTATTTTTATAGGAATACAAGCAACTTAAACAACAAATCAAAACAATGGAACATGTTTTAATTATGTCCTAGTTTTAAGTTACACAGTAAGAGAGTACAGTCATCAAATCAAATTCCAAAATTGCCATTTTCACAAAACTGAAAGCAAGGTAAAAAAATAAAAGTTGCATTATAACATTGCCACTTGTGCAGCCATAATGGTCTCCAGGGGCAAAGGAATTGATTCTTCCGTATGGAATTAAAGCTTGGGATGGCTGAAAAATGCATTACAATTACAAGACATCATATCAGGAGTCCAGTACAAGCATTGTCTAATGTTTTACAGAGCATTTACCTCACATTATGATTTTATATCTGCTTCCTTCTTCACAGCAGAATATTAAACATTCAGAAATTTTCCAATAAAAAATGAATTTCGGCTCCATCTTTATGCATTCTCAGGCAATTATTTCTTATTCTACAATTATAATTATTCTAAATAGGTAGCATATTTACCAGCAAGACAGAATTTCATAGAGTCATGGCAGAATGGTGAATTTGCAAAGAAATTTCTGGGTTCAACATTTGAGCCAGTTATCTACATTTGTGCCAGAAATGGAATTACCAGCAAACAAAATACTGAAAGAAAGTAAACAGCATGAAATGTAAAAGGGTTTGTTAAGATTTGACCTCTGATGTTCCAAGCCAAAATACATATTTGTAACTAATTTCATACATTAATGTAATATTTTTAACTCTTGCACTGTTATATACTCAGGTCACCATATTTTGTTTCCAAATTATATTCTCAATGGCCGTCCAAACTGACCAGATACATCTCCTGGCTAACAGACATCACTATGATAAAGGGACAACTCCAAGAATAATACAGAATTGAACTGCTCTATTTGACACAACTCTCCAAGTACCAAAAAAAATCAACTGATTTTGAGTGAAACATGAAAGCACAAAGAAAATACAATTTTATTTATTAAAGCTTTAGAAAAATATTTTCAAAACTATTTTGGAACATTCCAAAAAATTCTAGAAAAGGAATTTATTTGGATTATTCATAAACTCTTCTTCACACCCACCCCAACCCCATTGCCTCTTTGGTGGGGTTTTCAAAACTTCTGTCCCTGTTTGTGGATGTGGTAGAGTACTCGCAGTGAGATACAAGTGGCATTTTCATTTACACCTATGGATATCACAATTTTTAGAGCAATTTGAAGTACATTTGAAGTGCAGCTAAGTTAAAGGCAAGTCAGAAAAAAAAGACCTGATATATCTTTCTGTGATTTTGTTTTGCAGAAGAACTTCACAAATAAATTATTAGACAAAAAGTAAACGTCGAATCATAATGGAGGTATTGTAATGGAGGTATTGTAATGGAGGCATTGTAATGGAGGTATTGTAATGGAGGTATTGTAATGGATTGTGAAAAATTTGATCAAAAGGACGGATATTAAAGGAGCATCATGAAAGGCAGTGTCCATTTCAAAGTAATTTATAAAGATATAACAAAACATACAGAACAGGGAAGACAAAGCATTGGTGTAATGATATGCCAAAGGAAGGAGGTGTGGAGGGGCTCTTACCAGGTAAAAGAATAAGCTTGGGCAGTAAGCTAGAAGTTTCACAAAATGTGGCAATTATATGACTTAAATACAAGGATGAAAATCTGATGGATGTGGAACGCTGATCACCAATGAAGGTCAACAGGGACAAAAGGAAGAGGCAAAGCTTATTGTGGGTTGTGATAAAGATAGCAAAGAATTCAATGAGCCAAAGTTTATGGAGAATGAAAGATGCACTGGTGTAATTGTGGTGTAACAACTAACATAGATGAGGTTTTTTTTGTTTTGAAAAATGGTAAATGAGTTGAGGATGAAGGAAAGTAAAGAAGGTGGAGGGAATTACTATTTGATAACCATCCAAAGGTCAGTCAGAACATCAATACATACCGGTACCCAAATTTACAGTGCTCTGATATAATCTCATGCCCTTCACTGATCTGAACCTACAGAACTGTCCACAAAATGTGACATTTATTTCCAAAAAAAATACTGAAAGGAGAGAAAAAAAATTACTGTAGTGATTCAACTTTGGTAAGGTATTTGAGGGTTAAAGGCCAATGAATTTGTGAAAAAACTAAAATATTTCTCATGTCCCTTCCAAGTTTCATCTCAAGTAGATCACAGAATAAAAATCAACAAATATGCAATACCATAAAGTCATTTGTTCTCCACAAGTCTTCGATCACTCAACAAAAGCATCCGAACACATTTGTTGAAATGAAACCAAAGTAGATTTTTTTTCAATTCAAATTGCAAATACATTGTGGAGTTACACAATTAATACAAAGTAGTATTGGGAAAACAAGTACAATCCTCCAAATCATGTTTTATTATATAACAGTTCACAAATAAAAGCGGTGCCTCCAGACTGTCCGAGAATCATTACCATTGTGAGTACTTTCACCTTTAGCAAAACAATATAGAGTAAAACTTGCATCAAATCCCTCTGCTTCAACAGCCAATTGTGCAAAATGCCTCCTTTTTTGCCATACTACAAATTGCTGTCTTGCCTGGGAACTCTGACCTCCCATATCCAACAATCTTGGATTTCACTAACACACAACAAAACTACAGACATTACAGATAATTTGGAACTTCCAGCAGAAACACCCCAAATCACTGCCTGTTCATTCGCCGGGCAAATTTTCTATACCAAATTGTGTTGCAGTTTACATGGAGAATTTTGTTAATTTTGGTGCCTAAAAATACTAACATTCTACAATTCAAGAAATCCAAACCATCATTCAGATCTCACAATTATTTCTCTGCCTTGCAAAGATTCTCATTAGTATCACTGGAGCAGAACTACTAAACTATTATAAATAATAACACTCATCGATATAGAAATATTTGCAGCATTATTAGTTTTTAAATACTCAAGTGCTACGAGTTACATTTAAATAAAAATAGACAGCAGGACAGTTGCTCAGATTCCAGAGAAACAAAATCCTGTATATGGTGGATCAGGCAGCATCTGTGGAGAGAAACACAATCAACTTTTCAAGTAAATAGCCTTTCAACAGACCTCAGTTCTAATTAATTAACGACATTAACTCTGTATTCCTCTAAACAGATCCTATCTGATCCGCTGAATATTTCCAGCATTTTCGGTTTTACTACTACGTATTAACTTTTTTATTGGAACTGCTATAATTTAAGTCAAGTAAGTGTGAAATATGCGCTATATTATTGACTGAAACCAGATCAGGCCATTGCAGGCTTCTCATGACACTTAGACACCCAATATAATAACAAATTTGATTGGCAGATCTGATGAACATTAACATCCTACTTCAATGGAAGTAGACTGGAATTTCATGCTCCAGTATGACTCCCAAAGAAAATGTGACTTCCACAAAAGATATTTACATCAGTACTCATGATGAAATTTAAGATCAAGAATCCTTCTTGTACCAGTATCTTTATGACATTTGAAGATTAATTCATTAATTTGGGAAGTTTTTTTTTAAGTGTGCAGATTTTAAAAAACCTGCTATAAACAAGTTTGTAAAAATGTATTTCGAAGAAATATCCTCAGTTTCCTATTTGTTAACACAGCTCAGGCGGGCAGCCAAATTTGAAGAGAAAGGCATTTGTGAAAAGTTTCCTTCAGATTGCAACTTTAAGCAGAAAGTCTCATTTCACAAAATTATCATTTGAACTCTCAACTCAAGATACCAATAAAAACTTAGTACAGAAACTGTACAAAAGGACATTAAAAGATAACAACTACTCGAGGAACTTTTAATCCAGCATCCAGAACAGAATAATTGAGAGGTACGATTGGTGCCCCCCTTATTAATCTGTGAGTTATATATTCAGGATGACTGTGCTCCAAAATACAAAACACTTATCAAATCTGTAGCATCACCTCTATAACCGGCAGCCGCACTTGTAAATCACCATTGTTTACAAATGCAAATTAATTCTCAAGTACAATTCAAAGTAAGGATTTTTCTTTTAGCTGCATCTCATGAGTTCCTTTTACAGGTTTTATTATTTTTTTTTATATTTACAAATATTTACAGGTTACAGCTATTGAAGTTGAAATAATGTTTTGGACATCTTTACAAAATACATGCATATCAAACTGTGTTATGAAAGTATTCAAGTAAAATAAACTGATCTTCCTTTCTCCAGTGAACTACATGGTAAGTTTGTGAATGAAGCATCACATTTGGTCATAGATCTGAAGAAAATTGCAGAAATTTAACACAAATTAAAATAGTTATATTTTCTTTAAGGCTTTAATATCAAGCAGCATATAAATTAGCAAACAAAAGAATTGTTGAAGTACATTTACAAAAACATCTTTCAGTTTCATAATCAATTTAGAACAAATACAAGAACAACACTGCTCTTTGAATAATTAAGTAAATTTTGATTTCGAAAAGTGCACTTGAGAAAAGTAAACGTAGTCACTACACCGGAGCAGTATTTTTTTCCAAATATAGTAGACTGCTTCGTGTGTTTCAAAAGTGAGCAACGATGCAAACACAAAGTCCTAATTAAGAGTAATGTCTCTATGCCAAAATAGCTGGTCTCTTCATTTTTTTTTTGAACAAGCAGCATGTCCCCAACCAACGTGCATAAACCACAAAACCAAAAAGAAATTCGTGTGCCATTCTTTTCAGGAAAGAAATAATCGTCTCCAACATGAATAAATCATGCTACACCTTTTGCAAAGTTGTATCGTTCTTGATTAAAAGTACTGCTCTCTTTGGACTCGTTTGAAAACGAGAACATTACCGATCTGTTCTTACTTCCAATTGATAGTCATATGCAGCTAAATGCAATTTGAATGAGTAATTCAAAGTGAATAGCTATTATTTACTTTAATTTAAAAAAGTTACAGATGGCAGATTACAGTGTGTTTCTTCTTCTGGTTCTCCCTGAAGCAGCGTGGCACTCAGGGAGACTCCACGCCACTTAAAGACTTGGCTGCTCACTCGTTCAGGGTCCAAACACCGTTTGTCCAATTAATAAAGACACATTTGTGAAATTCTCCAACTTGGGCTTCAAGCTCGAGGCAAACTCCAAGGCTCAGCACTTCCAGTCATCCCTTAGCTTCGTCTCAGCCACAAGACAACCCCCCAAAAAAATCCACCAAGGTCGCTCAGTCAAATGAGGCAAAATAAAATGTACAGCTTTGAGGGTTTTATTACTCGTCGCCACGACATGACTTTGGCTCTTCAGCCTCTGGTGGTCGCCGATCGGGTCGGGGTCGGGGGGGCTGCTCTGTGTGTGAGCTAACTCGGAACGGGGCTCCGAGGCAAAATCCTTCAAGTCACATTTTCCAAACTTTCCTTCCCAAGTCGTCATTAACCAACTCTTGCTTAGATCATCCAAATACTCTGGGACCAGGATATCTTTTGGTGCAGGGTGGGATTAAAGAAGCCTATCTGGCTCACGCCTCCTTGCCATTTCTCCACTCCCCCCCCCCCCCCACCCCCTCTATTCTGCTTTGTCTTTCAGCACAGCTTTTTATTAGAATTATTAATTCTGGGCTAAGTTCACCCTCCACCTCTCCTCTGTGACTTGCAAATAAAACCAAGTGGAAAGAGCCCTGTGCACAGACAGAGTGCCCACCACACCAGATCCAGCCCCAAGAAAGCGGGGCAACTTAGAGGTGGTACTTTTTAAGAAGAAATCCTTGCCCACCCCCCCCCCCCCCACCACCTCCCTCTGATCTGCTTTGTCCTTCAGCACAGCTTTTTATTATAATTATTAATTCTGGGCTAAGTTCACCCTCCACCTCTCCTCTGTGACTTGCAAATAAAACCAAGTGGAAAGAGCCCTGTGCACAGACAGAGTGCCCACCACACCAGATCCAGCCCCAAGAAAGCGGGGCAACTTAGAGGTGGTACTTTTTAAGAAGAAATCCTTGCCCACCCCCCCCCCCCCCCCCACCACCTCCCTCTGATCTGCTTTGTCCTTCAGCACAGCTTTTTATTATAATTATTAATTCTGGGCTAAGTTCACCCTCCACCTCTCCTCTGTGACTTGCAAATAAAACCAAGTGGAAAGAGCCCTGTGCACAGACAGAGTGCCCACCACACCAGATCCAGCCCCAAGAAAGCGGGGCAACTTAGAGGTGGTACTTTTTAAGAAGAAATCCTTGCACCCCCCCCCATCACCACCCCCCACCCACCCCCACCACCCCCTGCAGCCCAGTGTCAAGAGAACAGCAGCTCGTTCTTGTCCTGAGTCAACTGAGTGTCAGAATTAACTTCATGTTGTCACCCAAACCACCCAGTCCGGAGTTTGACACCTCACTATACCATTCCGGACCCGGCGGAGTTGAATCCGGGCTCGGTTTCCCCGTAAAAACTGAGGCAAACTTACTTTTCCCTGGCTTGGCTGTCAGAAGGTACAGTGTTACTCTTGCCTTTGGCGTACATGCTTGAAGAGCTGGATTGTCACGCACCTGTCAAGCCATCAGGTCCCAGGAACAACCCCGTCACCATAGCGACAGAACGACGGCCCGCCACCATTGGCTGGCCCCGGAGCCGAGACCGCCCCCTCGCCATGGTGACCGGGTGATCGACGGGCCCGATTGATTGGGTGAGTGGCTGCCTCTCGGTGGGGGAATTTGAAACCGCTGAAGTTCCGAAAAAAGGCCCGGCTGTTCCGGTGAAAGGCTCCAACTCCCCTGGCAGGCGCAGCGGAAAACCAGGCCTGGATTCCTCCATTTGAAACCGCATGGACTGAATGAAGGTAGATTTTTTTTCAATGGGCAGATGCTGGAAATCTGAAATGCAAACAGGTAACCATCAGGTGAGTCTGCAAAAATGCTTCAGATCATTTGTTTTTCCTCTTGGAGACTCATTGCATGCAGGAAAATCCGAACAAACTATTGCACTGAAGATGCACTTTATCCTTGAACCATGGTTCATCAAGTTGAAGGCAATGGCAGAATATATTTTCTATACCCCCCCCACCCACCCCCCCCCCCCAAATGGAACTTTCACTGAACCTCTTGGAGTATTTCTCCACATTTTGTTTAAGTGGAGGGCAAAAGTCACAATTTTTACATCAATTCCTGGAGTTTTATTGACAGATTGCCAAAAGTAGTAACGAATTCCACACAAAGAGCATAATTATCAGCCTTTTCCTTTTGAAAATAGTTTCAGGACGGCGCTTCATAATGTGAACCTCCATGACATTTTTGAAACCTTGATCGTTTATATTTTGTGTCGCTGTCAGGGTGAAAAGTGGAACCAAATTTCATGCAACGTAGTTTTCAACATTTTTGGAGGAAGAAAAGTATCCTTGAGTCAGAGTCACCCTGCTAAACTTTCTGCCCACCTACACTGCATTATCCTTCTCTGCTTTGCCAGTTGAAGTGCTCTTGCACATTAGACCTGTGATTGTATTGAATTCGATTACTTGCTCCATCAACCAATCACTGTGTTTTTTAAAAAAAATCTATCCCCTCATATCCCTTTAAAACTTCTCATCTTAAATATATGCCCTCTTGTTTTTGATAACTCCATGGTGGAAAAAAATACATTTTGACTATTCATCTCTGACTGTGATAATTTTATATACCTCCATCAGGTCACCCCTCAATCTCCTTTACTCCAGGGAAAACAAACTCAGACAATTTATTTTTTTCCCCATAAATAAGATCCCTTAATCCAGGTGACATCATGGAGGTGAATCTACTCTGCCCTCTCTCCAGAGTCATCACATCCTTCCTAACTGTGTGGCCACCAGAACGGCACAAAATACTCCAAGTGTGGCCTAACCAGTCTTTTATAAAGTTGCAACATATCCTTTCATCCCCACCCTTTCTACCTATGTGAACACCTTTATGGAACTTCAACCCCAAGGTCCCTCTGCTCATCAGCATTCCTTAATGACTTGTCATTTACTGCATAGTGGCTACCAAAAAGTGTTTCCTGCAGAGGGAGAGTCTGGGACCATAGGCTACAGCCTCAGAATATAAAAAATATCACTTGAGAAGAGAGATGAGAGGACTTTATTTACACAGGTTAGTGAATCTGTGGAATTTGTTGCCATAGACGGTTATAGAGGCCAAGCCATTGGGTATATTGAAGATAGAGAGTAGGTAGGTTCTTGATCAGGAAAGGCATTAAGGGTTACGGGAAGAAGGCAGGAGAATAGGGTTGAAAAGGATAGTAAATCAACCATGATGGAATGGTGGGGTAGACTCAACGGTCTGAATTATCTAATTCCATGATCTTATGGTCTTGCATAACCTCCTGCTATTTGAATTCTCAGAATGCATGTCCTCGCACTTCTCAGGACTAAATTTCAAAAGCCAACATCCTGCCTAATTTTCCATCTGATCCATGTTCTGTAGCCTTCCTCACTATTCACGACACTATCAATTCAAGTGTCGTGCAAATTTATGAAACATACCAATATTCACATCCAAGTCATTTATAAATACAGAAGTACTCTGCTTTACAAAACTAGGGTGTTTGTACAGAATCTTTTGTAAGTCAAAATGTCTTAAAGTGAAGAAGTGATTACCATTGATTTCTATGGGGAAAATGTTTTGAGTGTTCCCAGGCTCAAAAAATAACCTATCAAATCATTCCAAATAACACATAAAACCTAAAATAACATTAACATTTGTTAAAAGCAGGAATGATATAATAAATACCCTGCCCATAAAATAGAAATAATATACGTAAAATTGAAATGGTGTAATTAGGCTGAGACTTCGGAGGTTGGGGCGGTGGGGGGTACAGGAGACTGGGATGTAGGAGAGAGAGAGAGAGAGAGAGAGAGAGAGAAAGAGGGTCATCTATTAACCTCACCATACTTCCCCAGGAAGGAGCTGCTCGGGCTGCATACGCAGCCTCTGTACCTGCAGAACTTTGCCAAATACCTTGCCAAAGTCCATACGGATGTCGCCACCAAACCTTCATCAGTCTTCTTTGCTATTTCCTCAAAAATTTCATTCACTTTCATAAAATAGGATTTCTCTCACACCAAGACATGGTAAAATTATTCGTAATTCTTGATGAAGGGCTTAAAGGTGCCTTTAGTTACTCTACTTCAATGAATGAATTTGTGTGACCTATTGGGTAGGAGTTTCTACAGCACTTTTATGTCATGCACTAGACTCTGGCTCTGCAGACTTTCCCATTTACCTCCATCACTGTCCTTGCTATCTCAAAACCCTTGCTTCCTAGCAACCAAGTGTAGACCTCTTCAGACCCTAGAATTTCAAAACCCTCATTGCTCATTGTGATTCAGATTGCAGTCATCAACAAAAGGTAGTGCTTGGAAGGTTACTAAGGAAGGATCTGGTCCCACTTCAATTTGGCTATAGTCACAATATCACAAGCAGAGTGGATGCCATCTCACTGGCCTTTCACTCTTCATAGGACCACCAGGACAGAAAGAACACCTGTTGTTAGTTAACTATAGGTCCTCTTAACACCATCCAAGCAGCAAAACTAATCATCAAAATCCAGGATTTGGGACTCTGTTCCTCCCTTTGCAACTGGATTTTTTTTTTGCTCTCAATCTAACTGTGAATAATTGTGTATCTATCTTTTTATGTTAATAATCTCTTTTTCTGTCTCATGGCAAATTCTGACAATTTAATTTTTGCAATTATAATTGGTGATTCTTGCATACTTTTGTAGCTGCAGCAACTAAGAATTTTTGTGCTTCCCTACATTATGCTTAAGTATATGATCATTAACTCTTTCACTCATACTCATCCTTGGTTTCCTCATTGCCAGACCCCAATCAGTGCAGATTGGCAGCATCACTTCTTCCTCATTGACCATCAAAAAGGGCTACCTCTAAGCTGTATACTTAGACCTCTGCTCCATGCCCTCTAAAGGGATACAAAAATATCCCTTTAGAACAGCGATAAAGAGGAGTTTACTTACCCAGAGGGTGGTGAATCTTTGGAAATCATTGTTACAGATGGCTGTGGAGGAAGGTTCAGGATCAAAGCAATCTATAAATTCACTGATGACACAACTGCTGTTGGCTGTTTAACTGGTGATGGAGGTCAATCATCTGATTGTGAGGTGCCAAAACAACAATCTTGCTCTCAACGTCAGTAAGACCAAGGAATCTACTGTGGACTTTAGGATGGGAAGGCTAAAGCACATTACTGGCGGGATGGAGCGAGTTAGTAGTACCTTCATGTTCTTGGGTGTTCACATATCAGAACACCTCCCCTGCTGCCAGTATTTTGAGATAATCATGAAGAAAGCTCACCAATCTCTCCATTTAGTAAGAAGTGTGAAGAGATTTGGCATGTTGTTGAATACTCTATCAAACTTCTGCAGATGCACTGTGGAAAGTATATTGATAGGCTACCTCACAGACTGATTTTAAAATTGGAGTGCCCAGCAACACAGAGGCTGCAGAAGGTGGCAACCCGAGCCAAGTCATCAAAGTGATTAATCTCCCATCCATTTAAGACAACTCTGTGAGGCACTGCTTTAGAAGGCAATCAATATCATAAAAGATTCCCATCGCCTAGTCCATGATTACTTCTCACTGCTATCTTCACACAGAAGGAACGAAAGCCTGAATCCAGCACCTCCAGGTTCAATACCCAACCGCAAACTACTCTGTGACTACCAAAAGATCTTCCTGCAATATTAAAATTTTTTTTATATACAGAAACTGCAACTGTGAATATTTATTCTATCCTTTTATACTTACAGTAAAACTCCTGTATCCAGCACCAATACAGATTGGTAGATGTTGGATAAGTGTATTTTCCAGTTGCTTGAGACTTACTTTTACAATGCCATAAGAATAAACCGTTTAAAAGACAAAAATACTACACTGTACTTACACTGAACAAACTTCACTTGCATGAATATATAAACCTTAAAGCATTTTACTTTATTTTCTGTTACATTCTTTGAAAACATTTAACTTTTCCTGCATCTGCAGGTGTCTCCCCTCCCACCGCCCTCCCACAGAGCTGCCCAAAAGATTAACAATAATGTTATAGACAATTAACCCTTGTTCCCCCAAGTTTACAGATAAAGCCTTTGTGCAGGGTGACTCTTACTATGCATGGGTAAGGAGACACTTTAAAATAAAAATCACCCCAATGATGAGCGGCATCAACCAGCTCTTCATCCTAAGTGACGCCATTGCTGTTTTACATAACTTTATTCAAACAGCTGCTGTGAGGAAAACACAGCCAAGGCACTCTGCTGGCCGAATAGTTATCCCCATCTTCACCAAAGGTTTAAGTGTTAATTCAGAGAACATTTACAATTTTAAACTCGTGTATTTTTTTTTACCTTTATTTTATTCTTGTTTATTTTAATTTTTTTACATTTATTTTTCTTAATTTGTTTTGCTGGTTGCTTGAATTCTGGATATCAGGGGTTTTACTGCATTATCTCTTTGTCTTGTGTCTTATTACGATGTTAATTTATACTATTGTCGTTGGTGATTTTTATGCACGTAAGAATTTCAATATACTTGTGTATATGATAATAAGCTCTCCTATCATATCAAGAGTTAAAACAGCCCTATTTACAGTTATACCTCTTGCTTTTCAGTCAGCTGTTGGCTCCTTCTTAGAAATTCCATAGATAATCATGAGTTGATTCAATGAGATCATTCAGCAAAAAAACAGTCAATATTCATTATTTTAGAATGCATCAAACTGAGTGATGGTGTTTAATAAAAGACCAATGCAGACAGACTTGTCAAAGCAGTATCTATTACCCATCCTTAGTTACCCTAGAGACATTAAAAGTCATACTTATGCAGAAAAGAGTTGCTTTTAGACCACAGGAACTAAAAAGCAAAAAGTTCCCTTCTCCAGAAAATATTAATGAATCAATTTTCTCTGGAACTGTTTTCCTGTTCCTGCCCACAAATTATCAGTGCATTAAATTGCAAAATTTGATCTGTCAGGATTTCCATCTCCAAAGCTCTAACATCTAAACATACTTCACTCAAATGCTAGCATTTGGGAAAGGTTGGAAAGAAATGTAAAAGTTGACATGGTTCAATTGTTTATTCAATTTTGACACCACACAGCTCACAACTCCACATGATAATCAATTTCCCTGGCTTAAATTTAAATTTAAGTTTCCCAGGTGCAACAAATGACACACATACAATATTTTGAATGGAATTTGTTATGGAAAGGTGGTTTAAACTTGATGCCTGGAAAAATTTGTACTCTTCTTTGAATGAAATTATACCTAAAAAGGAAGCCAGAGTTTTGAATTTAAAATTCCATTCCTGATAACATTGCATTTCTTCATTGTTTGATGAAAGCAAAGTTTGGTGTTTGGGCTCGAGCATAAAATTTACTGTTTTAGCATAAATGATTCTGGATAATGAAAAAAGGTATATAGATGGGAGTGAAATAGTTAAGTACAATTTATATAGGAATAGCTCACGTACCTGGCATTTATTTCTATAAAATTCCAATTTAAGTATGAAGTTTGACAACCAGCTGGTCAATGAACTCTTGTGATGCTCAAGTACAATACCTCAAAATATATGTATAACATATTAGCACTATATCAGGTTCTTCATTTTTGACCAAATAGAATTAAAAGTCGTTCAATTCTGTTTAGCAGCTCATAAATATAACATGACTTCCATAAACACTTGGATAACATAAGAAATAGGAGTAGAAATTGGTCATTTGGCTTTTCAAGCATGCTCCACCATTCCATAAGACAATAGCAAAATATTTATATTTTAAGTAAAGTCTCTGGGTAACTTGGAAAATTATTTAAATAACACAAAAAATATTTTCAATTCCTTTTGTGAAAAACAAAATACATTTTTTCAGTTCGAACCTCTTGCCTCGACATTTGCTTACAAAGACAGCAAACAATTTTGTGCACCGACAGCCTTCCAGATATTGTGATCATTAAAATTAATAACTGGGAAGTCACGAAGCTTGGAATGGGGTACATGGACTTTAACACCCAATAATTCAATCTGTTCTTCTTAACAAAGCTTGGCAACAGACCTAACTCATAACAATTTAGCCCAATGTGAATTTGCTCCACATTTTTTATTACTTTGCAGCTGTCAAGCACATTTATTATTTCATTGTACTTCCTGTTTTGATACGCAAGATCATGAGGGATAATTCACTCGTGTACATATATTTTTAAAAATCCTTCCCCTACATTTAAGTCATATCAGGAACATGGCAATATATAGTAGATGCTTATCAGAGGGATTTTAGTGCTTTGAGATATGAAGTACTGATGCTATAATAGCCATGCAACTTATCAGTCACAAATAATAAAGAACATGAGGAGTCTGTTCTTGAGGGGAAAATTTAGTTGATCCTGAAAAATAGATAGCTGATACAAAATACTGGCACTTTTTTAACATATTATAGATCAGTTGAAACACCTATTTGGCAGAAATGCTCAGAGGGATTATGGAAGTGAAAAAGAATTTCTACAATTACCCTATTTCAATGACTGAAAATGTCTCTTTTTTTAATACTTACAGCACAAACCACATCAATTTCCTTTGCTATTGCTGGTGATGTTGTAGATTTAATGGCTGAATTGCCAATGGTACCAATAAAAACAAGAAGAAATTTTGATTCTTGTACTCTCTTTAACACTTCAGAGGCACTGGTTCCCAAAATCCCTCCCACATACTGGGCCTTGCAGTCTAATGCACACAACCGGGCTCATTTCTCTCATTCCCATCAACACATTGGGCTCCAAGGTCCCATGCTCCCTTTACATTCATCAGAACCCCAGTTTCAAGGGTCTTTTTAAACCCACCTAGTTTTGTTAACCACATTACCTGGAAACTCAACTGGTTCTGCTCATCTCAGTCCATTGAAATTTAACTAAACTTCTGTTTCTAACTCTTCCTTTAAACTTGCTGGGTTCATTGGGAAATCTCTCTACTGCATAATATCTAAAATAAAAGGTGAAATAAAAATGTAATTGAGTTCTAATAGAGAAAAACATTCAACAGTCCAGAATATCTCATAGTCTGGGGCCACTATGTCCCGGGTGTCTTTGTTTTATGGAGTTAAACTGTAAAAACTGGTAGGAATTTCTATGGATATTAAAAAAGAAAAGAATTAACAAAGTGAATGTTGGCCCTGTATAATGTGATTCTGGGTAGCTGGAAACATCCCAGAAATAACTCTAAATCAGGAATTGGAAAGGAAGGAGAGAACTTGGGAAAAATTTCGTGAAACACAAAAACTGCACTGCCAAATGGAGACAGAAGCTACTTGATAGAAATTGACAAAATAGTGTGAGGTCTTGATAGGATGGAGATAGAAAAGATACTTTCTCTTCTGGGAGAATTCAGAAATAAAGAGTATATTTGGGCAGCGTGGTTGGCTTAACGGTCAGCGCAATGCCTTTACAGCACCAGTAATTGTGACTGGAGTTTGAATCCCACGCTATCTGGAAGGAGTTTCTACGTTCTCCCCATGTCTGCATGGGTTTACTCAGGGAAATGTACCAGGGATGTAGGTTAATTGGGTGTAAATTGAATGGCATGGGCTCATGGGCCAAAATGGCATGTTAGACCGTATGTATAAATTATTTTTTTTTAATTACATTTAAATTTAATTTAAAATTTTGTTTGAAAATAAAGAGTTGTCAGTTTAAGGTGGAGATGGGTTGACATTTCTTCCACTGGGATTTCTGGTCAAAGACAAATAAAAGAAGTCTTTGAATATTATAAGGGAACAGATAAGCACATGAAAGAAAGATTACCATGGGCAGGAATGCAGAGGTGAAGTAACATCACGAACAACTGTGATCTTATTAGAGGACGAGGCTTAATGGGTAAGCGGCCTACATATGGTTCAAAATTGTTGTTCAAACTTTTGCAAGTTCTTGCACTATGATTAAGTCAAACATATTATTTACTGAATATATCCATAGTTTTCCCAGAGGTTTTTGGAAGACATGAAATTCTCATCATCCTCCTGGAACTCGTGTTGGGATCAGTTTATCTCAATAAATGGTGCAAAGAATCCACTATAAAATGAAGTTGTAAAATTATATTTTTGGACAAATAGAATAATTGCAAATATTTCTTGCCACTAATTTAATCTGTTTATCTCTTTGCAGATCCATTGAACTGAAAAGCACAGTGTTGGATGGAAAATAAAGTTAATTAATTCGGTGATCGTTGATTTTGCCGTTTGTCTTTTTGTGAAATGAGGCAATATGAAGTCAGCAAGATACCTTTGGAAGTTTTTAAATCAGGATCCAGTGATATTGTTGTTACATTCATTTCACTTCCTGACTTTACTGCCAGCTTATAGCCAATCCCTCTTCCAGCCCAGAAACTGTGGGCAGTAAAAATACTGAGATGGCATTTTAAAATAATCCACATTTATTTTCAGATAATATTAAGAGATTCTGGAATATTTCATGTAACAAACTTTTATTCAGTATTATAATGTCTTAAGGAACTTCTGACATTGCAGTTACTTGTGGCAATTCTAAGTATTCCAGTCTATGGGGAGGAAGACAATGAGGAGGAACAGAGGAAGCAGCAAATAGAATTGCAGCTGGAAGGATACTATGCAGAAGAAAGAACTGTTAATTAAATCCTTTTCTTTCCAATAGAGTTCATAGGTCCAAAACTGTATTCCCCCAGTTCCTTCAGAAACACTTTATAATGAGGCGTTGATCTTCCTGAGTTGTATCACATCCTGCAAACAAACCTGCAGTAAACTACTGCAGCGGACACAACACCTATGCTGAAGCCACATCGTGCCATTGTTCCAGGAGAAGCAGAACAGGTTTCAGTAATTCACATAAATTCTAGGATTTCTTCCACTTCACTGCACCTTACAAACACCAGCCATTTCCACAAATCACATGGAGTTCCTCCCCATTAATGTGTCAATAGTGTATAATGCCATAGTATGTCTCATAAATCTTTTTGTGTTTTCCCTGCAATTTTCATAATATTTTAGTGTTTCGGTCATAAATACACAACCCCTCAAATTGTTCTTGCACAAGTTTAAGGTTTTTAAAGGGCAAATTACAGTCCACAACCTTGCTATTTTGCACCTTGTACAAATGTTTGCTTGGCTTCATGGCACTACTACATACAAGGGGAGAAAACATTGAGAACAACCTTCACTCAGATCATTGAACATTTGAGATGAATCAGATGGGTGGAATAGTCTGGTGAGAAACAGTCTTTCATGTCTTCCATATTGTGCTGGATTGCGCTATGTTGAATAAATTTGCTTTGTGCAAGGGACAACACATAAACTACCTTTGCAGTACAATGCAACATGAGGAAGCAAAAAATGTTCATGGGGAAAAAAGGGATGACATGGAAACAGGAGGCTCTATTATCCGCTATCTGTCATTGAAGAGAATTTCAATTCAGCAATTGGTGCTCTCCTTCAATTAACAGTCATGTTTAACAGATGCCCCAGTCCTTCTACCCAGAAAAGCATCTGCTAAATACCAAGATCTAACATGCTCTAATTTGTATCAAACAAAAATAAAGAATTCTATAAATATAGGGGAGTATAGTTATCTAGCAAAGTGGGAGAGCTATAAAATCAACAAAAAAAGACAATACAAAGAAAATCTTGCAAGGAATATCAAGACTAACTGGAAAATGTATCAATATATTAAGAGGAGACTATGGATCCAATAGAAATTAATGTGCAGATAACGCTAATATGTAATTGAGGGGGAAGTAATCAAAGATGTTTGTTTTTTAAAAAGCCAGAAATGCTGAAGGATAGATATCTAACTGACATTTTGGGCCTGAGCTCTTCTTCGAGGTATGATTAAAGATGGTCAAAGCTATGAATGAAGCTGAATATTGTAGGTGTTCATTCCTGATCTTATACTCAGAGAGAAGGATTTTGATGAATAGGACAAAGCTGTTTGTATTAAAGTCGTATCTTCAAGAATTTTTGCAACAATGTTCTGATGGATATCAAGAATGAACTCTGACACTACAATGATTGTAACTACTGGAAGGTTTATATTTGACATCCATTCATTTCAGTTGCATTAACATTCTTTGGTGTGATCATCAGTCAATTAGAGCTTTTCGTGTTACCTCTGCAATCCTGTTCTTATGACTAAAGCTGTGATTTAATCTTTGATAACCAATATGGTGAAAATTTGAAATGAGCTATGAGAGTCATAATGACATTTTTATTCTCATCACCTTATTGGTGATTAGAAAGAAATTGATAGGACAGTAATTAGTCAGGTAGGATTTATCTCAATTTTGTTTTACATAGGCCTAAACGAGATAATTAACCACTTTGTTTGGGATTTCCTACCCATAACCATATTAGAATATCTTAATTGGGGAAGAGTGGTTAGTTCAGGTGTGCAGGCCACTACCAGGACAGCTGAGATATTGTCAGTGCACTCATATGCTTCCTAATGAACCATGCTGTGAACAAAATTGATCAATCATTGATCTCTTCAGAAGAACCATTGGGATCATCTACATGGCATTTTTTTGTGGAAGATGCTGGCACACAGAAAGTATGTCTTCTGTACTCACCTGTTGGATAATTGATTATGAGAATGTTTGCAGAGATTCCTCTTCTTATTACATAGTTGACCAGTACTATTCTCAACTAAGAGTTTGGTTATAAGTCAATAAGTTGTAGTACTACTCACCTCTGTTAATGGGCATAATGATTTAATACTTTATTGGTGTTTCAGCCATAAATACACAACTTTTATATCTGTTCCCTGTTACGAGCCCAGAGGACCCCAAAACCCAGAAGCAATAGATATTCACTAAGACAAATGGTTACTTAAACAACAGTTGCTTGTAATTATCTATAAACATGAAACTGGGATCAAACTCTAATGGTTACCGCTCAGGAAGGTTCTTGTCGGATTTCAGAGAGAATGAACTGTAGAACTGATTTTCTCTCTCTCTCTCTCTCTGTCTCTCTCTCTCTCTCTGTGTCTCTCTCTCTCTCTCTCTGTCTCTCTCTCTCTCTCTCTCTCTCTCTCACACACACACACACACACACACACACACACACACACACACACACACACACACACACACACACACACACACACACACACACACAGAAAAACCTGTTTTACTCTCTCTGCTTGCAAAACCACATGTCCCTCTTAGAACAACAACCTGCACTCAGACAGCCTGCAGCTCCGGATCTAATCCTCCAAATTCTTTCATCTGTTGTTTTCTAAAACAACAATCCATTTGTAAAGTCTCTATGAGCACTCCCCAAAGCTTTTGCAAAGGCACTCAGAGCCAGAATGTCTGACTTGAGCAGAGCTCCACTATTTTAAATGAGATCTGTTTTGAAGTGTTTGAATATGACCTACACTAAAAACCTGCCACAATTTGTCTCCTTTAAAACATATACAATTCAAAATAAAACATAATCTGTCACATTCCCACATGTATAATGTGCTTAAAGGCAAGTTTCTCCCTTCAAGCCAACATGCAGGCTCAGCATGTAATTAAGAGGGCAAATAAAATGTTTACCTTTATTATAACAGATTTGAATCTGGCATATGGAAGACTTCATGTGATTGCATAGGGTGTTGGAGAGACAGTGCCTGAACTATTGTAGAGAATTTCTTTTCCTCACCAAAGAAGGGATGACCTTGCCTTTGAATGAGTCCAGCCAAGTTTCACTAGATTGATTCCAGGGATGTTAGGTTTGCTGAATGAGTGGACACTGAATACACTGGAGTGTAGAACAATCATAGGAGGTGCCGTCACAACACATACAATTCTGAAAGGGATGAAGAGGGTAGATCTAGGATTTCCCCTAGCTGAAGAGTCCGGTACTGGTGGCATTAGGGATATGCTGTTTTGGATAAGATAAGGTAAATCTCTTGGCTCAGAGGGTGATGAGCCTTTAGAATTCTCTAGCCTATGGAGATTTTGTCACTATTTTCATTAAAAGCATAAATAAATGGGTTTATGACTGTTAAGACATCAGGGAATTTTGAACTAGTGCTGAAAAAAGTCAGAAAAGCATGAATGGAGAAGCAGACTCAAACGGCTTGATACCAGAGTCCGAGTCACACATTCTTTTGTTGAACAATTCCACGTGGGCCTGCTGCATTTACTCTAGTTCAGAGTTTTTAATTCATTCATGTGATATTAACATTCCTGACGAAGCCAGCATTTATTGTCCATTGCAAATTACCCCTGAATGTAACAGTTTGCTTGGCTATTTCAGATATTAGCTAAGAGTAATATTCCAGAGGATCTGAGTCATGTTAAGGTGAGAATGGGCGATAATGAGAGATTTCCTTGCTTAAAGTAAATCTGCTTCTTTCATCATTCCCCCTACTCACATCAGTGTGAAATATCATGAAGTTAACAAAGAGGTCCTATTGATCACAAGCATGAAGTTACCTTGGGTTAGGGCTTTTGATCTCTTGGGATTGAAATAGGATGTTCTGGTTGCAGAAGAAAATGTTGGATAAGGTACAAATTGATTAATTAGCATACCTGATTTTAATGCAAATACTTTAAAAACAAAAGAACAAAATCAGGTTAGTTTTCTGAGTATTCTGAGAGTGTTTAAGGATTTGTGACTGCTCCATCACTTAAGTTCATAGCTGATCTTTTATCTCAATGTTACTAACTTTGATATGTTGATTCCTTTGCTAAAGTCTGTTGATTCCTGTCTTTCAGACACTCAGTGACTGAGCCTCCACAGCTCTATTGCATACAGAATTTCAAAGATTCACCATCTCCCAGGTGATTTTATTTTCTTTCTCCTCTCAGTTCTGAAAGGCTAATCCTTATTTTGAGTCAGACCTCTGCTACTTAGAACCCTATCTGGAGGAAGATCTCTGCATCTATCGGGTCAAACCAGTAACAATGTTGTAGGCTGCAATGTGATCACTGTTCAGCCATCTGAACTCTAGAGATTATAAACTAAGTCTCCTTAACCTCTCCTCAGTGTAATGCCCTAATCTAAGGAATCAATCCTCAATGTAATACACTAATCCAAGGAATAAACTTTCATTGAGCTCCCTCCACTTCAGGTACATCCTTATTTTAGCAGGGAGACCAGACCTGCCTTGAACATTTTAGGAAAGGACTCAACAAAGGCCAGTAAAATTGAAATGCAACATCTCATGTACCATCAAGGAAACTGTTGGTGTCTCAATTGTTTCCACAATAGTCTTTCAGATGTTCTAGACTTTCTCCTAGCAGAGAAAGAAGTTGTTTCTACCTGTATTTCTTCATGAAAGAGTTAAACTTCATTAACACTTTTCATGACTTCAAGACACTCCAAGCGATTTTAATACTAATTATGTACTTTTGAAGTGGGATCACTGTCATAGTTTAGGAAATTAACCTCAAATAATTCATTCAAACAGTTGCAAACAATTAAGTAGATTTCTCCCCATTTCTTGAGGTAGAACAGATCATTTCAAACTTGTGCAATAGTTTAAAATCAATGGCAGTGTAATCTTCACAAACTGAAGCATTATCTTGTTCTCATTAATACCCCAGAGCTCCAAGGTAAGAGATTTAAAGGCCAATGTTTGAACAATATCTCAATATTAAAATTCCCATCTTTTACAGTCCTTTCAGAACCTCTCCCTTTACCATCTATTTAATATGTCCTTCCAGCCTTCAGGAGTTCAACACTTTTTTGCTTCTTGTCCATCCTTTGTTATCCAAGGCTCCAGCTGCCTACATCTGAATCCCTGGAATTCCTTCCCTCGAGCCCTCTGTATCTCGGCCTACAGCTTGACCAAGCTTGTAGCCATCTTCTTCAGTATCAATATGGCTTAATGTCAATTTGTGTTTAATTATCCTTTTGTGAAGCACATGAAAATAATTTACTTCTTCAAAGATCCAAAATAAATGTAAGATCATAAGGAGGAATAAGCCAACAGAGCCCTTAAGTCTGTTCTGCTATTTAATAGCATTATGGCTGATCCAATCAAGGTCTGGACTACACTTTTCTACTCTCTCCCCATGCCCATTGCCTT
Organism: Narcine bancroftii; assembly: GCF_036971445.1. Taxonomy (NCBI): domain Eukaryota; kingdom Metazoa; phylum Chordata; class Chondrichthyes; order Torpediniformes; family Narcinidae; genus Narcine; species Narcine bancroftii. The sequence goes on from NC_091469.1 coordinate 114,328,759, forward strand.
CTTGTTCTTTAAGGTGACATAGTAGCCACAGTAGTTAGTGAAATAGCTTCATAGTTTCAGGGACCTAGATTGATCCTGACCTCAGGTGCGATTTGTATGGAATTTGCATGTTCTACCTGTGACGAGATGACTTTTTTAATGGGCATGTGTGAGGGAAAATAAGTTGCAAGGACAGAGGGAGAGGAGCAACATTTGGCTGAATGACATCCTTCTATGCTGTAATAATATCAGTGTAAGAAATGTCTTTCATGATCTGCTTCTTCACTAACCTGTCTTCATAGCTCCATGGGAAAGAGAGAAACAAATTTGTTTATTTATCAATAAAGAGGAGGTGGTAGCAGAAAAGGTGGGTGAGGAAGAGGGGTAGAACACCTTCTCTGCTACCAATGCTGTACACAAAAGTGCTGGAGAAACTTAGCAGGTCACGCTAAGGTGAGTTTCTCCAGCTCATTTGAGTGTTTCACTCGACTCCATTGTCTGCAGATTTTGTTTTTTGTTTAATTGCAACCTTATTTGTCTTTTTCTCAGTTCTGATGTAGGGTCTCAGTCCTGAAACATTCTTTTTTTTTTTCTCCTTTCACAGATCCTGCCTGACCTTCTGGGTGTTTCAGGAACTTCTTTTTGATGATCTAAAATTCCATTAACCTTCTTGTGTTCCTAAATAAAATCAGAAATGGCTTTATTTTAAGAGAGCATATGGAATTGTAGGATAAAACATAAAGCTGGAAATAACCAGTCAGTCTACATTCATGGGAAGAGAAACTGTTAACATTTTAGGATGAAGACAATTTGTCAGAACAGAGAAGGAGACAAAGAAGGTCATAAAGCTGCAGGGAGAAAGGGAAGAGAAATGTCTCTCTTGGATAAAACCTAGGTGACCATGGGGATTAGCTGTAAACAAAGTTATCTGGTCAGAGACTGAATGGGAGCAGTTAGAGAGTCAGAATATAGATAAATGAACATAGACAAAAAATGTAAGTTATGAAATGCAGAGCAGAAAGACCATCTCCACTTCTAGAAGAAAAAAAATAAACAAATAAGCTGAGCCGTGATCACTTTGGACAACCAATACAGAGAAATCAGTTCACCTGCAATTGTAGGATTCAGTATCAACTTCAAAAAGCTGTCACATGTCCAGAAAGAATATAAAGTGCTGTTCCTCAAGCCACCACTATTGCAATAATAAATAACAAAAGTCTGCAGACAGTGTGAATGTAGTAAAAACACACAGAAATGCTAGAGGAACTTGACTGGTCTGGTCTTGCAGCATCCAGAGGGGTAAAAAATATATTACTGACATTTTGGACCTGAGCCCTTCTTCAAAGAATAAGCGAAGAACAGGAAGGTGTAAGAATAAAGTGATTGAGGACTGGCTGGGAGGAATCCAGACCAACAAAAGGTGTTAAGGTGTTAATTGGATATGATAAGTGGAGAGGTGAGAATTTATTTTGGCTCTGTGAAAGGAGACACAGGGAAAAGCGAGAGAGAGAAAATTGTATTTGGTTTCTTTGAATGAGATATAATAGATTTGAAGACCTGCAAGTGAATCACTGTTTAGCTTGGAAAAACCTTTTGGGTTCCAGATGGTGGGAAGGAAAGAGGTGAAAGAGGACAAGAGTTACATCACCCATAGTTGCACGGGAAAGTGCCATAAGAAAGGCATTGTTTGGTGGAAATGGAAGGATGGACCAGCCAAGGAAACAGTTCCAGAAAAGTACAGAAAGGGAATGAAGAGGATGGTGGGGTGAAAGATGAGCATCAAGGGAACTCAATTCTCGTTCTGTCCTGAAGGAGAAGGGGTGAGAATAGAGGCATGGAAGTAGATGAGATTCACTATTAGCCTTACCATCTGAAAACCAAAGAGCAGTATATGCTGGAAATCTGAAATAAAATCGGAAAATGTTCTAGTGAAATGACTTTGACTAAGATGTGAATTTTGTTTCTCTTTTAACAGTGGCCACCTGCTGGTACTTCCAACAATTTCATTTCAGCATTCTTATTTACTTAGACACCCCCTCCACCCCGATCCCTATTACGTAGCAACATATAGAAGTCTGATTCCACGTATATAACAATTTTCATTTTCCTTCTGAAGTTAACAAACCCATATTTCCACCTTCTGCTACCTCCATGCTAATCATTTAACTGGTCTTTACCACTTGTCTCTTTCCCAAGACTTGCTAGCTCACCTATTAGAAGTAAATTTGGTCATAATACTCTCAGTAGATCATATCTTGCTAAGAATGAGTTCTTAACACCATACTTCATTGTTAATGGTATAATTATCCTTATTAATTTTGTACCCTTTTTACAAAATTATTAATGGTTAGTTATTCAATCTTTCATTACCTGTTCTGTTTTACTTTGCATGAGGCACATAAGCTAGTCGCTTATGTTTGCTTGCTTAATCCTCAAATGCTTCTATAAACTAGATGAATCCTAAACATCATGTGAAAATGCATTGTGAAGTCAGCAGGTTCCTCATACAAAACAAAATGTAGCTAATTTGGTAACATTTATTTCTATCGTTTGAGAACCCTGATATCCTTTGGATTCTGTTGCCAAAGTCAAAAGATTCTGTAACTTTTCTGGAAACATTGCAGCTTTTCTTTCTATCATTTGGAGAAGAAATATAGAATTATTTCCCAAATCATTCTGCTCAATTTAATTTTCTGTTTTGATTTGCTTCTTCTTTGGATTTTATTTCAATTGGAACTAACTGGCAACGATGTTTAGCTGCCATGCAAAACCTACAATTTTTCGGGTACCATGGAACAACTTAATCTTCAGAAGTGTGAAGATCAGAATTGTGATATTAAGTGGAAAAATAAAAAGTTTCATTGAATCTTCCATTTTTAACATTTTATTGTGGAAATGGCGAAGAGCGATCAGCTTTAGAGCAAGAAAAAGTGGGCAGCGATATCAGTCGATATCACTTTCATCAATTTGACTTGAAAAGGAATCATAACTACCTTGAATCATATAAATTCCTAATTTCGCTTTGCAATCCTAGACTATTTCCTTTGCTTTTGTGATTGTTCTATTGCTCTTTTTTTTCCACACGAGCATATAGTCGATTACTTTCTGGAATCAATTAGGAGTAGTGGTCATGTATGCAATTTATAGCATTCCAGTGGCAGACTTTATTTCTTCGCAGTTTTAATGTGAGAAGAACTATGGAAATCTATTTTCCTCTGACTTAACTTTTTTTTAATCCCACGAGCTGCGTTGCCTTTTGAATTGCATTTGCATGCTCTCACCTGTTTCTGTGTGTGTGTGTGTGTGTGTGTGTGTGTGTGTGTGTGTGTGTGTGTGTGTGTGTGTGTGTGTGTGTGTGTGTGTGTATATTATATATATGTATATGATCCATGTAAATGATCATTACTAACACCATATCAGTTACAAGTGAACACAGTAAATATACATTGAGATTGAATAGGTACAACCTAATTTATATCTCTAAATTTCTTAATGGTCTTTACAGTGGAGTAGAGAGTTCCCCATTCACATGTGTCCTTGTTGTCTGCTAGAGTAACTCATTAACCTTTCAAAATGAAGTTCAATTTACTTCATCTTTGCTTCATCGCCAATTACTAACAACATGCATGTAGCAAGTTAACAGGGAATTGTTCGAGGCACACATGACATAAGCACATTTTGCAGGTGATATACATTCTCAGCTAGGTGAGATTATTGGTCACATTTAAGAAAAATATTTATCCTGCAAACAGTGCAGTTTGCAAATTGACTAATGTAATTTTAATTCAATGTTGATATGTTGGCACATGAAATATAAATACAAAATTTTTTTTGCCATGATGTAGAAAGTAAACCATTTATCATTTTTGACATGTTTCAGAGTTTGATATTTTTTTCTGCTGGAGCTTTGACTTGTGACTCCACAGTAGAATCCCTGATTCCGGGATTTTGCAGCAGCCCGTCTCTAATAAGGTCGAACTAGGAAAGAAGTTTTAGAGCGAGTGGAAGTCACTCCCTCTGCTACATCAACAACTACTACAGGCATATTCTTCCACATTTCAAAGTTACCGATCGAAAATATCAGGACATTTTCATGCATTTTTGAATCCGAACACATTATATTTAAGACACAGTCCATTGGACGGCTGACAAAAAAAGATCTAACTTTACACCGTAATGAAACTATATATCTCAAAACGGGACAAATGTGACATGCCACTGCGAAATGGGCTGTTGTTTACGCAGAGCTGCGGTACTGTACCTGGTTCACTGCTATCCATTTTGAACATTAACGCTATCATGTCCTGAATAGGTTTGGTGGCAAATTTTAATTTCCTTAAATCCTCATCCTTTAGACCAGTTACTAAACATAAACACAGCTCTGATCTTTGCTGAGAGTGGATCACACTCTCAGTGTTTCTTCTGTCAAAAATAATATATTTTATTATATACACAGTTGGCGTAGCAGTTAGCACAACGCCTTTACAGTGCTAGCAATCGGGACCGGTCCGGGGTCCAAATCCCGCACTGTATGTAAGGAGTTTGTAGGCTCTCTCCGTGTCCGCGTGGGTTTTCTCTGGGGCTAATGGGGTGCAAATTGGGTGGCACAGACTCATGGACCAAAATGGCTTGTTACTGTGCTGTATGTCTACATTAAAAAAAAAATTCGCCAACACTTGCTGTCTCTTTTATTGGCCAATGAGATCAGTGAAAACCTTAGAAATCTTTAAATTATTTTTTTCATTCACCTTAAAATAGTGTATATCAATTGGCGAATCTTTGGAGTTGCTTGTCGCTGGAAATAAAATATTTTGCATTACATTGTTTGCGATTTTCATATTTAGTAACTTTTCAAAAGTAAAATGCAAAATATAAGATGAGTAACGTATTGTATGTCAGTAGAATAGATTTGGGTAACAGCAATCATTACTGAGAGCGGTTCTCTTTGTAGTCTGGTTACAAATTACTGCTGTTTTGTGCATCTCTAGTTCACCTTAAAATGACTCAATGGAACAACAGGTTAGGTCATTTCCTGTTGTTTTGTTCAGGACAGGTTGCTCAGAATGCAGGCCAATATGCACTTTTCAAGGGCCGAAAGAGCTTATAATATCATTCACTGTCACTGTGAATAATTTAAAGTTCTGAATTTGTGTGTGGGTTTGTGTGCGCACATGTATGCATGCGTGTGGGTGCATGTGTGTGGGTGCATACACGGAGTTTTGGGAATGGGTGTCATTCTGTGGGGTAGAGTTCTCAGGGCACAAAGTCTGCTGATGCTCCCCAATCTAGGAGAGGGTCACTCTTTGTATCATGAACACCTACATGGCAAAAGCCAAGGATGCAAACCAAGTTACAGTAAAATACTGTAGGTCAGATTAATCAATATTATGGTCAAATTATTTAATGTTTTTCTTACATCTTATTTTTTCTTAATCTGTCATATTTTTCTCACTTCCATCAAGCTCCCCTCTCCTTTACCTTCTATGTTTTGGAGAATACCCAAACCTTGAGCCCAGAATTCCATCCAAATTAATAGTTGCTAGTTTTTTAATCTAATCTGTCAAGAGTTTGTTTCCTGCACCATTGCACAAGGATTTAGGAAGGTGATGCAAGTTAAAAATAGATGTTCATGCTATCCTGCAGAAATTTGACTCCAATTTGCCAGACTCTTGTATTTTCCTGTGACCAAATTTGCCTGCTATATTTTCAGCTTGTTAATGAGAAAAGAATGAAATGATGGAACAGAAGAGAAATAATGCAATGTCTAGCACAAACAAAGGCACCACACTCATAGAATGTATTATACAGTCAGAGGTTGAACATGAAAATATCATGCGACTAATCTTGTCCCAAAGGTATTACTGGAAAACTCAAACCATCCAGACAAGACTAATAGCCTTTGGGGAAAGATGAGTGTAAATGACCAGTGCTGCAGCTAAAATTTTACATGATGAAATCTTGGTCAGTTAAAATATTTCTTGAGTGTTGCATCAGTTTAGCTGTACGTTAAAATAATAAGAAATATAACTGTCTTTAAATGCAAGAAGTTGTGAACAACTTCATGTACAAAAGGCAGAATGTTCTTCAGTTATGCCATGTACATGATCAATATTTGTTATATTCATTGTTCCCACAATTCTGCTCCGCTCTACCAATACTCCCTAACGCTGCCTTCCAAGGTCTTAGATTTCAGATATTGTCAGAGTACATACATTACATCGCATACAACCCTGAGATTCTTTTTCCTGTGGGCCAGGCAGAAAGACCACTTATTAATTGTGCAAAGAAAAACTGTACGCCATGTGCATATGTAAACAATTAAATAAATGTAAACAATTGACTATGCAATAGAGAGGAGAGAAAAAATGAAGTGCAAAAGCAAATGTCCTAAAACGAGTCCCTGATTGAGTTTTTTGTTGAGGGGTCTGATGGTGGAGGGGTAGCAGCTATTCCTGACCTGATGGTGTGAGTCCTGTGGCACCTATACCTCTTTCCTGATGGCAAAAACAAGAATAGAGTGTGATATTGATCCTTAATGATTGCACTGCACTTTGACGCCAACGTTCCCCATAGACGTCCTCAATAGTGAGAAGGGATTTGCCTGTGATGCCCTAGGTTGTATCCCTATACCAGACCGTGATACATCTGGTCAGCACACTTTCTACCAAGCAGCAGTAGAAATTTCCCAGGTTATCCGATGACATACCAAACGTTCATAAACTCCTGTGGAAGTCGAGACACTGACATGCTTTCTTCACAATGCCATTTGTGTATTGGCTCCAGGAAAGATCCTCCGAGAACTTAAATTTGCTCACCCTCTCCATTTCTGATTCCCCCAATGATCACTGAATCTTACACATCTAGTTTCTCTTCCTGAAGTCAACAATCAGCTCCTTGGTTTTGGTGACATTGAGTGCAAGGTTCAGAATCAGAATTTATTATCATGAATGTCATGAAATTCAGTGTTTTGGAGCAGCAGCATTGTGCAAACATTCAATACTACTATAAATTTTAAAAAAATATATAAAAATGGTAGCGCACGAAAAGTAAGGCAGTGTCTTTGATTCATTGATTATTCAGGAATCTGATGGCAGTGGGGAAGAAGCCGTCCTTGTGCCATTGAGTGCTTGTCTTTAGGCTCCAGTACCTTTTTCCCAATGGTAGCAGAGTGAAGAGGGCATGGCTTGGGTGGGTGGGGTTCCTTGATGATAGAGGTTGCTTTTTTAAGAAACTGCTTCATGCAGATGTCCTCGATAGACTGAAGTCTGGTGCTTTTGATGTCATACGCTGAGTTAACAACCCTCTGAAGTTTATTCTTGTCCTGAGAGTAGTCACCTCCATCCTAGGCAATGATGCAACTATCCAGAATGCCCTCCACCTGTAGAAGTTTTCAGTGACATAACAAATCTCCTCAGACATCTCACAAAATAAAGTCACTGGCGAGCCTTCTTTGTGATTGCATCAGTATGGAGGGTCAAGGACAGATCCTCAGAGATGTTGACACCCAGGAATTTGAAGTTCTTGACCATCTCCACTACTGAGGCCTCAATGAGAACTGGGATGTGTTTCCCTGACTTCCTCCTGATGTCCACAATAACCTCCTTGGGTTTTCTGACGTTGAGCGCAAAGTTGTTGTCATTACAACATTCAAGAAGTTGATCTCTCTCCCTCCTGTATGCTTCTCATTGGTGTTTATGATTCTGCTGACAACTGTGGTGACATTGGCAAACTTGTACATGGCATTTGAGTTGTGCCTGGCCACACAGTCATGGATGTATAATGAATAGAGCAGTGGGCTAAACATGCATCCTTGGACTGACTGGGGTCTTCCAATGAGAAAGTCAAGGATCCAATTGAAAAGGGTGCTCGGAGGCCTAGAGTTTGTAGTTTCTTGATCAGCACTGAGAGAATAATGGTATTGAAGGCCAAGCTGTAGGCGATGAAGAGCATCCATATTGCTGTTTTTGAGGTGATCCAGAGATGAGTTGAGAGCCAGTGATATTGAATCTGCTGTGGAGCGATTGTGTCAATAGGTGAATTGCAATGGGTCCAGATCTTTGCTTAGATATGTGTTAATTCCAACTATGAACACTCTCTCAAAGCATTTCATCACAGTAGAAGTTGGTGCTATTGGGGGGTAGTCAAGTAGCACTATAGGTTATTGTTGTTGCACCATTCAGCCAAGTTATCAGTCTCCTTCTTGCATGCTGACTCATCGCCCTTTTTAGACAACACGCGATGGTGGCATTATCAGCAAATTTGTAGATGATGTTGTTGTACTGAGTCACACAGTCATAGCTGTAAAGCTAGTAGTTCAGGGGCTAAGAACACAGCCCACCTAATAGCCTGAATACACTTGAGATTGTCTGATCTTGTCAGACATAGGACTGGTCAGTACTTGGAGGGAAGACCACCTAGGAATGCCAAATGCTGTAGGTTTCTGAGAGGGGGGCTGGACAAAGTGGCAACTCTCTGTCTGCCTTACAGTAGGCAAAAGTTAAAGAATTTCATTATGTTACATTTCTAAATGTAGTATTACATGACAATAATGGTATTTACCTTTGCCTGTGGTGCTCCGGTACTGATGGAGATTCTGGAGGAGATATTCTTACCAATCCTCACTGATTGTGGTCTGGAGGTGAGGAAATCAAGGATCCAATTACACAGTGGGGTGTTGAGCCCCAGGTCTTGGAGTTTGCTAATCAGTTTTGAGGGGGTGATGATATTAAATACCAAACTGTAATTGATAAAAAGCATCCTGATGTATGCATCTTTGCTGTCCATGTGTTCCAGGGCTTTGCGTAGACCCAGTAAGATGACATCTGCTTTAGACCTTTTGCTATGATAGGTAAATTGGAACAGATGCATGTCGTCACTCAAACAGAAGCTAATGTGTTTCAACACCCATCTTTCAAAACTCTTCAGCATTGTTGATGTGACTACCACCGATCAACAGTCATTTAGGCAAGTTACCACACTCTTCTTGACCACAGGTATGATTGACGCCTGTTTGAAACAGGTGGGTACCATGCCCTGCTGGAGTAAGATGTTGAAGATACTTGTGAATACATTGTTAAGTTGGTCAACGCAGGGTTTAAATACTTGGCCGGGTACTCCATCTGGACCAAATGCTTTCCTCTATTTCTCTCTCCTGAAAGCAGCCCAGAGATTATCCTCAGATACAGACAGGAGAGGATCATCAGGAGATGTGGGGGTGCGTAGTGGTGGTTCTTGTTCTTGTGGTCGAATCAAGTGTAGAAGGCATTGAGTTTATCAGGGAGTGAAGATTGGTTGATCTCTTGAAATTTCCCATTTATAAAAAAATTTTTGCACTCCCTGAAATGAGAAGTCAACTGTACAATATTAGCATTGCATACATGCATCCTACCTTTAACAGAAGCCAACAAATGAGAGGTATGGATTGGAACAAAGCTTTAATTAACATGGGCATCTGCAATAGAGCTGTCATCACTGAGGACTGGTTGAAGGATGAGCAACTCAATATCTCAGGGGCAAGATGTTTCAGATGAGAGAAGAGAAAAAAAAGAAATGTTGTACTGTTAAAGATTGCATTGCTTTGGGGTTAAGGGAGGATATGCAAAAGGGCTCCTCAAAGTGGCCTACATAAGCAGATATATGTGCAAAGTGAAGGAAGGAAAATTTGAGAGATATCAGGCGTGCGATTTATACACAGAGAGTTGTGGGTGCCTAGAATGCCTTGCTATGGGTGGTTGTAGAGGCTGAAACGTTTAAAAGACTCAGACACATGGATGAACAAAAAAGAGTGTTACGAGGTAGAAAGGGTTTAGGCTTTTTGTAGTAGCAATATTTATGTCAGGACAACATTGAAAGCTGAATGGCTGCAGTGCTCTATCTTCTATCCTCAGAGTGTATTATGGAATAGTCAACAAGAGACAGGGGTACAGATACAAAGGCCAATATCAGAGAGAAGAACTCACAATAGACATATTGTTCTGGCAGATATCAATTTTCCAAATATTATCTGGGTTTGTCTTAGCATTAAAGACTCAGGGAGGAAAGAATTTTTGAGGTGTGTCCAAGCAAACCTTTTTGGCACAATATGTAAAGAGACCAATAAGGGAAGGAGCATAACTGAAATTTATTTAGGAAATGTAGCTGATCAAGTGGAGAGAGAGAGAGACGGTGAGGGATACTTTTGGAGATAGTGGTTTTCAAAAAGGATAGGGGAGAACCAGTAACAAAGGTCTTAAATCAAGGGAAGGCCAGTTGCTTTACATAATGAAAGAATTGGTAAAGGTTGACTGGGATCATCTAATTTCAGGTAAGTCTATATTTGAACACAAGGAATCATCAAAAGGAGTGATAACAAGAGTTCAGGCCCAGCAAGTACAGGAAACCTTGGTTGTTAGTTGCTGAGGTTTGAATAAAGAGAGAAAAAAAGGGGGTTTACAATGAATAATGGGAACTAATGATGAGGGATCCCCATCAAGAGAATAAAAATTGGAGGGAAGTGTCTGAAAAGGAAATGAAGAAGGGTGAAAATGTTTACAAAAAAATCACTATTAGATAAGGTTTTGGATAATTTGAAGGCTTTCTGAAAGTGTATTATTAGCAAGAAAAAAAAGCTCATTCGGGACATCGTGGTCCATCTGTGAATGGAGCTGGAAGGTATAGATGAGGTCTGAAATGGATATTTTTCATCGGCATTCCTTAAGGGAGCAGACTTTGTAGTTGTCAAATTCAGCGATGGGGCAGGTATTCACGGCTTTGTGGGCTTAAAGGTGGATAAATCACTAGGATTGGATGTTCACAGGAGAGTCTGCAGCCCACGGAAACTCACCATTGATTGCGGATGCCATTTAAAAAAAAAATTATGATTTATCCCGGGCTGCGAAAGGAGACAAGAAAAGAGATGACTGGGGCTCCAGTTGAGACTTTTTAAAAAAATCTTTAATGTGCACAAGTGTGTTACCAAATAACTGGATGGCTGCTAATATGGTTCCCCTTTTCAAGCAAAGCTGCTGGTAAATACATTGACGTGAGAGCCTTGCATCATTAGAAAGGTAGTTACTGGACAAATTCTGGACAAATTCTAAAGGTAGGAACTAATCAAGACAGCCAACATGACCTTGTCAAGGGTGGATTCGATCTGGCCAGTTTGATTGAACTCTTTGAAGAGGTAACAAAACAAATTGATGAAGGCGGAACAGCAGACATGATTTATATGGACTTAATGCTTAAAGAAGGTGCCACATTGGAGACTGGTTCAAGGTTAGGGACCTGGGATCCAGGACAAGTTGGCAAACTGGATCCAAAACTGACATATGTCAATAAGAGATAGAGAACACTAATAGAGCATTGTTTTTGCAATAGTGTCTGGTGGTATTCCCAAGTTTCAGTGCTGAGACAGTTGCTAATTTGCAATATTTATGACCAACTTGACTGTGGATGTTGGAGGCACAAGCTGTGATTCCATGGATGACACAAAGATTAGCTGAGTTTTTGACAGCGTGGAAGGTAGTTTTGGGCTACAAAGAGAGATGTTGGTAAAATGGGCACAAAAATAGCAGATCAAGTTTAGTCCCAACAGATGTGTCATAAATCTGACTGAGTTTTTAGAAGATGTGTCCAAGTAGGTTATCAAGGGCAGAACTGCCGAAATCCATTATATAAATGGATTTTAGTTTGACATTAGTCAAGATTCTGCATGGTAGGCTGCTCTGGTAGGTTAGATCACATGGAATCCAAGACAAGCCAGCTAAAATAAATAGAAAATTGACTTTGTGGAAGAAAGCAGAGGGTGACAGTGGAAGGTTGTTTTTTTTTTGGATTGGAGACTTGTGACTAGTGATGTGCCTCAGGGTCCGGTGCTGAGCTCATTGCTACTTGACATTCATATCAATGATTTAAATTAAAACACGCATTTCATGATTTGCAAGTTTGCAGATGACACTAAAGTGTTTGGTATTAGAGATAGCAAACGTGGTTGCCAAAAATTGTAGCAGGTTCTTCAACTTCAAGTTCATTGAACTTTACACAAAAAACGATGAAATAGGAGGTAAGTGGAATCAGGAAGGGGTGGAGAATATCTGAAATTGGCAAATTCAGTTGTTCTTGCCATTGCATTTTAGGCCACCAAGGTGGAACATTATATGCTGTTCTCCGTTTACATTGGGCCTCACCCTTGTAATGGATGAGGCTGTGGACAGACAGGTCTGTATGAGAATAGGGAGAGAAAATAAAATAAGCTGTCAGTTAGGAGTTCCAGCTGGTACATGGGGACAGAGGCCAAGTACATGACAAAGCGGTCCTCCAATCTGTGTTGTCCTCACTGATGTAGAGGAGATCACATTGGGAATACCAAATTTAATAAACTAGATTAGAGGAGGTGCATGTGAAACTCTGGCTCACCTGGAGGGTCTGTTAATGGTTGGAGGTGAGAGGGAAAGTGTAGTGGCAGATGCTACATCTACTTAAGTGCCTGGGTTGGGGGGTGGTGGACTGGATGAGTAAGGAAGTAAGAGAAAATTATAAAACCTGAAAGGAGTGGGAAGGGGAAGATATAACTGTGTGCCTGTTCCACCTCTGGCTTGGCCACCTTGAATGCCCCTGCCAGTGGGACCCCACTAAAACACTGCCTTTATGCAGGAGAGACTATAGAAGGACTGTAGCATCGTAGATGCTACCTTCACTCCCTCTGCTACAGTAACAGAGATCTCTTTGTAGCCAATCATTTGAATTCAGAATTACACTCCCATGCTCGCATGGCCTTATGTACTTGTGAGAGTACAGATCTATCACCAATGTATATAGTGTATATAGTTACAGTATCTAGACTGTGCTTACAACGATTGGCTGAGAGCTAAGCCATGCCTACTGTCTGGGCCTTAAAGGGTTGTGTCCCTAGCCAGGTCGGATCATTCTGGACTGGTCGGCCACCTGTGAAGAGCTCCTGTCTTTTGCTAATAAAAGCCTTGGTTTGGATCAATAAGTCTTTGATTCTTTTGACGAGCTCTACAGTACTATCCCACCCAGACCACCAACAGGTTGGAGAAACAGCGCCTTATTTTCTGTCTGGACATTCTCCAGCCAGATGGTATTAACATTGACTTCTTTGGTTTCTGCTAACCTGCTTGCCTTTTGTTTTCCCTCCCCCTTTCCAGGTTTTCCAGTTTTCCTCCCTCCCTTCCCCCTCCATTCACCCAGCCATCTCTCCTCCCTCTGATTGCTGCTGTCCTCTCCCTCCCTTCTCTACCTATCACCTCCTGCCTTTTCCCCCACCCTTTTGTTTGGACACCTGCCCACATTTTCTCCATACCCTGATGAAGGGCTCAAGCCTGAAATGCTGGTTATGTATTTTTACATTTGCTACATAAAGGACACTGTTTGACCAGCTGAGTTTCTCCAGCATTTTGTGTTTTTACTTCAACCACGGTGTTTACAGATTTTCATGATTTACTTCAGGGTATGTTGACACTAGTACCCCAACAGCCCTAAAAACCATGATGCTTTTCCTGTTTCCGCATTGAGAATCTTGCTTTTCTTGATGGCTGGGATCCCCCTCTGACCAGAGTGCCATTCATTATCCAGAAGAGGACAGTTTGGCTGCCACCCTTTACTTTGTTAGGGTTGATGGTCTACACACGTACACACACACTCGCAGTGAAATAACTACCATATCTCGGCTTGAGCCACTGCCTCCTCTGGGTACCCTTGAAGCAGCATGCCATTGATGTAATGAACTAGGGACACTGTTAGGGTTGAGCTTGTTAATCCCTGGCTATCAACTCATGCCACAGTGTGAGGCTGTGGATATAGCCCTGGGGCAGATGGCAGAATGTATATTGGCGCCGCTCCAAGGTGAATAAAAATTGGTCCTGCGACTCAGGACTGAGGGGTATGGAGAATAAATAATTTTACAGGTCTACCACGGCATACCAGCTTCCCCATCTGGACCCATACATCCTCGACAAGGGTGACCACGTCAGGGACTGCTGCAGTGAACATGGTCGTATTTGTTTATCTGTCTGTAATCAATGGTCATACGCCACATGCTGCCCTTCTTCCATATGTGTCACGCAAGACTTGTACAGGGATATGCTTACACTGGTACTACCTTTGCCCCAGAGTTGGAGCAGCCAAGTGGCCAAGGACTCGCCCGGCCATTATCACCCAGCCCGGGCAGCTCTTTGACAGAATATTCCAAGGTCTCAATGGTCTTGCAAAGGCCATGGTCATGGCTCCCTAGCCCTCATCTATATCCCCATTGACGTGGCCTTACAGAGAACCTCCATACTAAGTCTGGGACCACATAGACATCAGTCTGGCCTGCATGTGATTGGGCAATAGAATGTCACTGTCCATCCATATGTCCTCATGCCCTGACCACATGTCAGGACTATCCCCCCCACCCCCCACCCCTCCCCCCCATTGCATCATGGCTCGCACCTTTGCTGGGTCTGGCTACCAGCTATTAATTGCTGCAGTTTAACTAGCTTACCCATGTGGCATGACTAATAACCACACACAGACACAAAATGAGTGGTTAAATATCCAGAAACACTGGCATGTCTCTACATGCTGCTGGCCTGGAGGTCTTTATTGGGAATCTACAGGGTGGAGTTACAGGGTCGGAGGCAGGCCAGCCTGTACAGTCTAGTGAGGTCATATCTGCACCACTGCATTCCACCACATTCACTCCTCATTTTTAGATAAAGTCTGGCAGGGTAAAGTGGGACAGTGTCCATTGTTACCGGTCATTAACTATTGTTAATAGTTCACAGATTCAGCTGGTCCAGTGGCTTTATCTGCCACTGCAAACCATAGTAATGGTTGTGTCGTTAGCTCCTGCGGGACAGTGACCTGTATGGTGGGCTGAATGTCCGGGGGCGGAAATGTATTGGTCCGAGCAGGTTTCGAGGGTGTGTGGGGGTTTTGGTGGTTTAGTTCATGGTTGTAGAGGTGGTGGGGGGAGAGGCTGGAGGGGTAGTGGTGGTGGGTTCATTTGTCATTTGTCTGGATGGTATAAGGGACTGGCTTGTTGCTGAAGAGGGTTTTGTAGATGTTGGGGCCCCTGCTCAAGCCAGGTTCTGGACAGACACTGTCTTCCCGCCCATCTGAGTACTGTACGTGGGCATACTGGGGGTTTACATGCAGGAGGTGCACTTCCTCAATCAGCAGGTCACCTTCTGGGTCTTAATGTGTCTGCAGAGAAGTAGCAGCCCTAGAGTTATCAGCCAACCTCCTAAGGAAGGAGAACAGTTTCTCATGTGGGGTGGTGTTCATAGCAGTATAGAGTAGGGACCTAATGGTGTATAGCACTTTTGGTAGGGCCTCTTGCCACTGGGAGATGGACATCCCTTTTGTCTTTAGGGCTAATAAGATTGCCCTCCAGATTGTGCCATTCTCCCTTTCCACCTGCCTATTCCCATGGGGGTTATAGCTGCCGGTTATGCTTGTGGTTATACCCTTGGACAGGAAATATTGGTGCAACTCCTCACTCATGAATGAGGACCCCCCCAATCACTCTGAACATAACTGGGGATTCTGAACGAGGTGAAGAGGTTGCGGAGGGCTTTAATGATCGTGGATGTGGTCATATCCAGGCAGGGAATGGCAAATAGGAAATGTGAGTATTCATCTACAATATTCAGGAAGTACATGTTCCGATTCATGGATGGAATGGGGTCCCTGAAGTCCATACAGAGACGTTCCAAGGGTGAGTGGCCTTGATCAGCTGAGCTTTCTCTGGCCAGTAGAATTGCAGCTTGCACTCTGTGCAGACTGAATAGTTACGGGTTAGCTCCCTGATCCCCTCCACAGAATAGGGGAGGTTGCAGGCCCTCACAATGTGGTAGAACCTGGTGACCCCAGGATTCCAGACGCTATTGTGGAATGCCTGGAGGCGATCTATCTGTTCTCTTGCACTGGTTCCCCAGGACGGGATTGGGTAGCTCATCGAGCTTCCCAGGCCAGTACAAGATCTCACAATTATAAGTGGACAGCTCAAATCTCCACCTCATGATCTTGTCATTTTTAATCTTCCCTCGCTGTTTATTGTTAAACATAGATGTGATGGCTCTCTGGTCTGTCAGCAGGGTGAATGGCCTGTCAGCCAGACAATGCCTCCAGTGGCGCACAGCATCCACTATAGCCTGTGCCTCCTTCTCGATGGTCGAGTGCTTGAGTTTGGGGTCCTGGAGGGTCAGGAAATAGAATGCCACTGGCCTGCCTGCTTGGTTCAGCATGGCAGCTAGGGCAAAGTCGGAGGCATTTCTCTGTATTTGGAAAGGGATGGATTCGTCAATGGCAACCATCACTGCCTTGGCAATCTCATCCTTAATGCCCTTGAAGGCCTTATGGGCCTCCGCCAATGGGGAAAATATGATGGTTTCCACCAGGTGGTGGGCCTTGTCCACGTAATTGGGGATCCATTAGGCATAATAAGAGAAGAACCCCAGGCACCTTTTCAAGGTCTTGAGGTTTTGAGGCAGTGAGAGTTATAGAAAAAGGCTCATGTGCTTGGGGACAGAGGCAATGACACTATGCTCCACCATGTACCCAGTATTGCCAGATGTGAGGTATGGAACATGCACTTTTTCTGGTTGTATGTTAAGTTCAAGGCTTTAGCGGTGGCCAGGTTTGCATCATGTTCCTCCTGGTTATGGCTGTAGATAGTGACATTAACTAAGTACAGATATATGGCTTTTAACAATGTCATCCATCATGTGGTCCATCTCCCATTGGAACACCAATACCCCATTTGTGAGGTCAAATGGGACCCGCAGGAAATGGAGGGGGATTGGGATCTGGTGATATGCCGACTTGAGAGCAATGGTGGAGAAGACCCAGTACAGGGGTATCTCATTCAGCATGTCGGCTGTGCAGGAGAAGAGGTAGGCTTCCAATAAAGTGAATCAGTTGATGATCTGGCTATGACCTTCCAGTGCTTCTCCCCTCTCTTAACCACCACCACTTGTGCCATCCAAGGCTGTTACTGGACTCAATAATTCCCTCTACTAGCAGTTGCTGAAAATAATGCCGTCTGCGAGTAGTTGCCCCACTTCAGCTTTTAAAAACTCCCTGTCCCCGGGGTGAGGTTCTGGAACAGGGGGGTCGGAGGTACCCGGAGGGTGGCCAGAACGCAGGTCAGGTGCCCTGGACAGTATTCCTGTGTCTGATTGATGGCATTTGGAGGAAAGGGTGGGCCCTCCAGGAACTGGTTATTTCTGACCATGAGGGGAGGATGGGTCCCTCAAACTGCATCAGCACGCTCTTAAGCTGGCACTGGAAATCCAGCCCTAGTATGACTGACACACAGAGGTGGGGAATCACAAGAAGCTTGAAATTTTTATACTTCATGCCCCTCACAATTAGCGTCATCGTGCAGTTGGATTTGGACACTAGAGCTACCTTACATTTTTCATTGGACACTGCAAGGGAATAGTGTTGGACTGTGCCCGGGTATATAAAACTTTCAGTGCTCACTGTGTCGAATAGGCAGCCCTTGGTGCAACTGTTTACCTCTATGTCTATCATAGACCACGTAAGTTGGTGTGGCTTGTTGTTGGAGTCGCTGGTGCTGTGGTGTTGAGATGCTGCCATCAAAATGGCCACTCTGCAAACCCCAAAGATGACCGCTCCCATGGATCACATGCATTAGAGTCCGGAAGAGACGCCAGACATGTCATCTTCCTCCAGTTCCCACCGTTTAGTCCTCAGCTGCTGGAAGTGGTGCTGGAAGTGGATCGATCCAAGATGGTGACAACGGTTGTAGTCTGCACACGGCGCTGCTGGAGGAAGGTTTAGAATGGCATAACTTGGCATAGTGGCTCCTCCTCCTGCAGTTTGAACAGCTCACACTACAGGCCAGACAGCACTTTCTCGGTGCTTGGTCTGGCCACGGTAGTTGCACCTTGTGTTCTCGGCACCGGCAGCAGCAATCAGGGTCCCCAAGTCCCAAGATGGTGGTGTGGCTCTCAGTGTAAACCTCAGCATTCTTCCAGCAATCAAGCCATCTGCAAGACTTCCTGTAAGGTCTGACTCCCTTCTCCAGGAGTCGCTTGCAGATGTGATTGGAACTAGCCCATCACAGGTGAGCTTCTCTTGGTAGACCACTGCGGTCATGTTCATGCACCCACAGGCTCGTCTCAGCTCCCTCATAGCCCTTACAAAGTCGTCAACGGACTCACCGGGAGCTTGGCGTTGGGTGACCAGCTGATAACGTGCATACATAGAGTTTCACAAGAGTTGGTAAACACGATGTCCCAGCGATGAAAAGAGCAGGTCATTCTTGTCTATGTCTGCGCAGATCTCGTGACATCTCATGTAGGCCTCAAGCAGGGCAGCCACATATCAAACTTGACTGAGGCCTCTGGATCCCTAGGCTTGGTCTCCAGCTTCCCCACTCAGATCACCTTGACCAGGCCAAGTACTCTGGATATTAAATTGTGGCGTGATCAGTAACCACATGCTGACATGAAATGAGTGGTCAAAGGCTTTAATATCCAGAAACATGGGACATGCCTCTTCATGCTGCTGGCCCGGATCTAAAGTTGGTATGGAGGGAAGAGACTAGGACTATCAGCCTTTATTGGGAATCTACGGGGAGGAGTTACAGGGTCAGAGGCAAGCTGGCCTGCACAGTCTAATGACAACCTGCACTACCGTGTTCAACCATAAGACTCTAGTTCGGTCATTATGTTTTTGAATTCTGTGGCCAGGGTTTGCGCAGCCTGGACTGCCTCTTGTTAAAGATGAGCAACACTGTTGCAGTGCCTCTATTTCCCTGTCAAACTGAACAATTTTCTGGTTCCTCTTTTCTTGGGCTTCATTCTGGTGCTTTTGGCTAGCAGCCAAAAGGCACTTTTCTGGCTCCCCTTACTTCCTGGGAACCCTGACCTCTTGAGGAAGGATACAATGTGGTGCCCAATCTTCTCCCCACATGGGTTGAAATGAACAGACCAGTCCACTAACTTGCAGTGAGTGGTCAACCTGTAGCCTAGGTAGATTATCAAACACTCCACTGTCATCAGTCCACCCCAGGACTCTAATCTCACGGTCTATGGATCCCTTATTACTCTCCCTGTTCCAAAACATAGTGCATCTGTGTGTCCAGTGAAACTCCTCAGACCCTGCTCACAGTGCTAATTGTGATATGGAGAACAAGTTTGGAGGCTCCAAGAAATGAAGAGTCTGAGCACAGTTTAACTACAACAAGGATTTTTATTTACACAAAGGGGGAAGTCACATCAAGGATCACACTTACAGAGACAAAGAAACTACACACACTTCATTTGCATCAGATGCAGCTAAACAACCAACGCTCACTACTCCCAACAAATCTCTACTAATTGTGCTTCTCACAGCCAAAGGCAAGGATGATATAAACAAGACCTGCCACCCCTCACTCACTAGCAGACACAGCACCTCATTTAACTACATAACTACTGATAATAACAAAGAAGGCATAATAGTCCTTTTTAGGTATGCATCATGATAGTCCCTCATCACACAAACCTTCAAATGATTATCCTACATCGCCCACAGCTTGCAACCTGGACTGGAGTCGGGTTCATTCCCAAGGGCAAAAAGTAAAAGATCTGCTCCGTGTTTTTTTTATACTGCAGCCGACTGGAGGGCTTGGCTCAGGTATGCCCAAATGAGGTTTGGTGCTCAAGAGAGCCAATCACAGGTGTGTACTCACCTGTGGGTGGGCTCCACTTTGGCAGGTGAGGTGAATTCCGACTCAGCTCCCACCTAAGAGATCAAGTGGCCCTCCCCATTACAAGCTGGTAGTGGGATCATGATGCAGTTAGCAGAACTATCAATGATGTGCTAGTGGGGTGAAAAGTGAAGACCAAGGAAACTATCCTTCGGGTAGGTGGGGTGAGAGTGGAAATGCATGAAATGGGGGAAATGAGGGAAAGAGTTTTATCAATAATAGCAGGAAGGGGGGGGAGTGGAAGTACATTTTTTAAACCAAGAGATTTCATCCTTCCAGCTTCTCTTTGCTGAAGATTCCAGCATCTGCGGTTTCATGTGTCAACAGATTTGCCTGCTCTTCAATCCAGTTGCATGTTATAAATTTATATTATACCAATCAAAGACTGAATGTAATATTAGTTCTGTGTTCAGAAGGGTCAGACAATTGCTTACATCCAGCCATACATCTGTGTAGAAGAAACAGAGGCACCCAACAGATGGTCTTGTATGGACATGGAAAACTCCAATGTTCATTTTATTAGGCACCTGCAATCAATACACATCCTATTTTTCTTTCTGATGTAAGCTGTGCAGGGCATCCAATGAAGTAGTGAGAAATTGGTTGCGTGCAGTATTATGTTACAGCAATGAGAAAATTAATGTTTTTTCTATATATCTCCACCTTAGAAGACAAAATTATAGCTTTCCAGAGAAGGAGGAGAACTAGGGTCCATGAAAGATACAATTTTTTAAGTTCAAGTTGAGGAAAAAATGAATTAAAAATTAAAGGTTAAATACTTGCAAATCTCCAGCACCCAAATGCTTCAAAGGTGAACTTATTTATCTGACATATACAAAATTTCATTTGATTCTAAAAAATGGATTGATGGGTTAATTGGTGACTAAATTACCCTCATTGAACGTGTATTGTGGAACTATTGAGTGCAGTTGAAGGGCACATGAGAGTGACTGGGTTACCAGGAAATGGCCAAGGATCATTAGGGATGCTTTGAGGCCTAGCGTAAATTTTTGATTGAATGCCCTTCCATGAAAAATATGAATATGTAAATCCATACAATGATTCTCTTTCCTTGATAGACAAAAATTCAGGGCATATGACAAAGGATTGACCAATGAAGAGAAATCACTTCACTTATGAAGTGGTGAATCTCTGGTATTCTCTACCCTAAAAGGTAGATAATGATCAATGTTCAATCATTCAGACTGAAATCAGTAGGTTTTTGCACTCAGTCAATCAAGAGATTTGGGAATTGGGCAAGGAATTTAAGTTGAGAGTGAAGATGTTAATGAGTATTAAGATAGTATTGAGGGTTGTTATGACCCACTTCTCATTACTTATTCTTGATTTATTTTGATAGGTGCAGGTTATGTTCTTCTGATGTGTATCTAGTTCAAGACAGCTGGTATGTTACCTACAGGTTTTAGCTTAATTATAGTATAACCCCTGTTATCCAAAATTCATGCATCAAGCAGCTTAAATGGGGGGTTGGGAGGAGGGAGGGGGGGTTGGGAGGAGGGAGGGGGGGGGGAGAAAATGTCACTGTATATGTGTGAAAAGGAAAAAGTGTGTATCATGGCTAATGTGATTTATGGTGTGAAAAATAAAAAATTTAAAAAAAAAGCAGCCTCAAGCAACTGGCAAAAAAAATCGAGGAAAATAAATAGTTATAAAATACGGAAATTTAAAATTGGTGCACCTTGCCATTATTTCACCAATCCACATAGCACAATCTCAAGCAATTGGAAAATTAATTTATCTGGCAACTACCAATCCCCAAAGGTGCAGGATAACAGGGGTTTTACTGCTGATGCAGTCGCATACTTGTATGGGTCGGGAGTAGAGCCTGTCGCCGCTGGTGATGTATCCGAGGTGATGCACAAGAGAAGGAACACACACATGCGGGTCAAGGGGAGTATGAATAGCATGGTGGACCACATGCATGCACAGAGTTGCAGTCAGAGGAGTGTTGCTGTCACCTGCATGGCAGAGAACCAATCAAAGAGGGGAGGGAGCTTTGGTGGGAGATGTTTTATGGGAAGAAGAAGTATCGTGATTTTGGAGAAGAATAAAAAGGACAACGCCATTTTTGTGCTGAAGAATGCATGTGTGTGTTCTTTTAATTGTGTGCATATCATTTTACTTACAGTCCCTACAAGTGGTTGGTTCACAGCACCTTCTAAATAAAAATTTAAACCCTTACGGGGCAGTTAGGAAGGTTAAACTTGAGATTCCTCCCTTTTTACCAACAATGTGCAGGCATGGTTCTCGATCCTCAAGACACATTTCTCCTTGCTAAATGTGACAAGTCAGAAGACAAAATTCAGTTTGCTTATAGTGTGACGCCCAGAGCAGAGTGCATGTGCAGTGGAAGATGTTCGAATTAATCCAGCCAACAACTTCCCATACGACATACCAAAGGCTGCTATTTTGGACTGAACTCAGCCAGGAATCTCCCACTGCTGAACAGGTAGACGACGACAGTCAAGGTGACAGATGCCTTCACAGATGCTGAGAAGGTGGTGCAGGCTGGCTGAAGAAAAGTTTATTGAAGGGGAAGTATGGAAGCAGAGATTCCTCCACTGTTTATCTCCTCAAATGCTAGGACACCTGGTAAGTATCTTTTGGATGTCCACTCTCGACAAATTAATGATTAATTAATGACCTTGTTATGGCTACGACCTCTGTAATGCATTTAGAGGTATTAAAATTGCCCCCAGTTAGCGGGGAGCTGAGAGGCATTAACAACTGCCCCCAGTTAGCTCGGGGGCTGCGGTGGGGAGGGGGGGCTGGTGGGAAGAGGGGCCTGTTACAGTTGCATAGTTAGAAGTCAGGAATATCTGGGGCGATGTACAAGAGAAGTAATGCATATGGTGGGTCAGAACGGGAGTGCGAATAGTGTGGTGGACCACGCTCATGTTCAGGGTTGCAGGAGGAAGAAATTCATTTTCATGGCAGAGAGACAGTGAAAGAGGGCAGGAGGCATTTTATAGGAAGAAGTTTTGTTGTTTTGGAAAAAAAGAATAACGATCAATACCATTTATGTGCTGAAGAAAAATTGGGTGTGTTCTTTTAATTGTGTGTATACTGTTTAACTTATGGTCCTTACACTGTAATACTGTTCATCTGATATCTATTTCCACCATCTTACAAAACCCAATAACAGTGATTACTCCTCACCACCTATCCCAGAGAAACATTATCAGGGTCTGTTGACCTTCTCAAATTGGAAATTTTCAGTGATGTCGTCCATTTTTTCAACCACCAATGTGAATACACTGTTAACTCATGACAACTTTCTCCTTGAATTTTTTAAACCAGTAGATTGTCATTTATGCATATACTGCCACTGGGGATAGATAATTATGCAGCAATCTTTGAAAGAGTTAGTGGTAGCTTTTAGAATTCTGCAATAATTTGAAGAACAAAATCACTTTTTGGTAATATCCCTAAAATAATTGCAGCCTAAGGGCCAACAGTGGCTGGAAATGCCCTTATGTTTGACATATTTAGGGCCAATGGAGAGCATTTGATGAATACCGTGATGCAAGGGAGTACATAATGATAAGGAAATAATACATATACTGAGGTATATGCAGTTTTCTCACAGATCTGTATTGGATTGACAGATGTTGATCAGAAAATGAATACATTTTAACAATAACAAATTACACACATTATATAGTACCTTTACATATTTTTTCCACAATGTAACGAGAGGACATTCAGCCCCTCAAGTCAATGCAATCCCATCATTCCTATCTTCCACATATTTCCCTGTAACCTAATCTCTTCCACACGCCCATCAAAAAAAAACCCTGATTTATCTCTAGCCAGGGGTAATTTACAGCATTCAATTATTCTGCCAACCAACATGTAATTGGATACGAAAGGTAGCTGAAGCTACCAAGGAAAACTCATGTAGTCACAGGGAGAATGTGCAAGCTCATATATCCAGCATCCAAAATCAGGTTTGAAACCAGGAACCTGGAATTGTGAGACCTCAGGGCTATAACATTTAGCATTGAAAATTTTAATGAACTTTGTAGAGTAGAAGGAAGAATGGGGAAATAATGGGAATGTTGTGATAGGTTGGAGACCAAGACAAAACAGATGACACATGTTGACAGAGGCTTGTAATGACAGTTAATCTGTTTAAAAGATATGCAAATAGGAGAGACAAACAAAGAAGAAAGTGCTGTGAAAGGTTAACCATATAACCATATAACCACTTGCAGCACAGAACAGGCCAGTTTGGCCCTACTAGTCCATGCCGTAACAAATCCCCACCCTCCTAGTCACACTGACCAGCACCCGGTCCATACCCATTCAGTCCTCTCCTATCCATGTAACTATCTAGTCTTTCCTTAAATGTAACCAATGATCCCGCCTCAACCACGTCTGTCGGAAGCACATTCCACATCCCCACCACCCTTTGCATAAAGAAATTTCCCCTCAAGTTCCCCTTATAATTTTCCCACTTCAATCTTAAACCATGCCCTCTAGTTTGAATCTCCCCCACTCTTAATTGAAAAAGCCTATCCACGTTTACTCTGTCCCTTTTAAAATCTTAAACATCTCTATCAAGTCCCCTCACAATCCTCTATGCTCCAGAGAAAAAAGCCCCAGTCTGCACAACCTTTCCCTGTAACTCAAACCTTGAAATCCTGTCAACATTCTCGTGAACCTTCTCTGCACTCTCTCTATTTTGTTTATATCTTTCCTATAATTTGGTGACCAAAACTGTACACAGTACTCCAAATTTGGCCTCACCAATGCCTTGTACAATTTCATCATAACCTCCCTACTCTTGAATTCAATACTCCGAATTATGAAGGCCAACATTCCAAATGCCTTCTTCACCACACCATCTACCTGAGTATCAGCCTTGAGGGTACTATTTACCACAACTCCTAAATCCCTTTGTTGCTCTGCACATCTCAATAACCTACCATTTAATGCATATGACCTATTTAGATTTGCCTTTCCAAAATGTAACACCTCACACTTATCTGTATTAAATTCCATCAGCCATTTCTCAGCCCACACCTCCAGCCTTCCTAAATCACTTTTTAATCTATGGTAATCTTCCTCACTGTCCACAACACCACCAATCTTTGTATCATCCGCAAACTTGCTTATCCAATTCTCCACCCCTACTTCCAGATCATTAATATATATAACAAACAATAGTGGACCCAGGACCGATCCCTGAGGAACTCCACTAGTCACTGGCCTCCAATTGGACAAACAATTTTCTACCACTACTACTCTCTGACACCTCCCATCCAACCATTGCTGAATCCATTTCACTACCTCCTCATTTATACCTAATGCCTCCACCTTTTTTACTAACCTCCTGTGGGGAACTTTGTCAAAAGCTTTACTAAAGTCTAAATAGACAACATCCACAGCTTTCCCTTCATCAATCTTTTTTGTAACCCCCTCGAAAAACTCAATCAGGTTTGTCAAGCATGATCTACCCCTGACAAAACCATGCTGATTACTCCCTAGCAATCCCTGTACCTCCAAATAATTGTAAATACCATCTCTCAGAACACATTCCATCAACTTGCCTACCACAGACGTCAGACTCACGGGCCGATAATTCCCAGGTTTACATTTAGACCCTTTCTTAAACAGCAGAACCACATGCGCCATCCTCCAATCCTTTGGCACTACTCCTGTGGCCAGTGACATCCTAAATATATCTGTTAATGGCCCCACTATCTGTCCACTAGCCTCCCTGAGTGTCCTTGGGAATATTTTGTCCGGTCCCGGAGATTTATCCACCTTTATCTTTTTCAACACAGCCATCACTACCTCCTCAGTTATCCTTATATGCTTCATGACCTCCCCACTATTTTTCTTTACCTCAACTGGTTCAATATTTTTTTCCCTAGTGAATATCGAGGCAAAGAAATCATTCAAAATTTCCCCCATTTCCTCTGACTTCTCACTCAGCCTACCCTCACTATCTACAAGGGGTCCAATTTTATCCCTCACTAATCTTTTACTTTCAATGTACTTATAAAAACCCTTCGGATTTATTTTTACTCTGTCTGCCAAAGCCTCTTCGTGCCTTTTTTTGGCCTTTCTAATTTCTTTCTTAAGATTCCTTCTACACTCCTTGTAGTCCTCCTTCAAATTGTCAGCTCTCTGTTCTTTATACCTCTTGTACACCTCCCTTTTTCTCCTAACCAAATTTGCAATATTCCTCGAAAACCAAGCCTCCCTATGACTACCAGCCTTTCCTTTGATCCTCAATGGGACATAACTACTCTGTACCCTCAAAATTTCTTTTTTGAATATCCTCCATTTCACATTTACACCCTCACCTGAAAATATCCTGTCCCACTCAATACTCCCCAAATCCCCTCTTATTCCTTCGAAATTTTCTCTTCTCCAATCCAGAACCTCAACTTTAGGCCCCTTGTTGCTCCTCCCTAAAACTACCTTAAAACTAACAGAATTATGATCACTAGACCCAATTGGATCTCCAACATTAATGTCTGATACCTGACCTAGCTCCTTCCCTAACAGGAGATCCAGTATTACACTGTCCCGAGTCGGTTCTTCTTCTAATTGATTCAGAAAACAATCTTGAACACATTTAACAAACTCTAGCCCATCCAGCCCTCTAACTGTATGGGTATCCCAATCAATGTGAGGGAAGTTAAAATCTCCCATGATCACTACCTTATGATTCTCAAACATATACGTTATCTTTCTACACATTTGTTCCTCTAGTTTTCTTGACCCATTTGGTGGTCTGTAATACACCCCTATTAGCACCCTCATGCCTCCTTCACCCCTCAATTCCACCCAAACAGCTTCACTGGACGATCCCTCCAGACCATCTTGCCACCTCATGGAAGTAATGTCCTCCTTAACAAGCAGAGCAACTCCTCCCCCTTTTTTACCCCCTGATCTATCACATCTAAAACAAATGTATCCTGGAACATTAAGTTGCCAGTCCTGCCCCTCTTGTGGCCAGGTCTCACTAATTGCCACAATATCGTGACCCCAAGTATCTGTTCATGCTCTAAGCTCGTCTACCTTGTTCACTATGCTTCTTGCATTAAAATATATGCATTTCAGAGAATGACCCTCACATACATTCTCTTTTCTACCTTCTACCCTAATCTCCATCCTACCTTTGTTATCGTTTTTATTCTTATCTAGGTGGCCATGCTCCCTTGACTCTGCTCTCACACT